>NC_138034.1:975473-1073831 GCF_964106645.2 Podarcis pityusensis | reverse complement strand
ATGCCGCTATACACCGGCTCCCTTGGCCAATAAAGCGAGATGAGCGCCGCAACCCAGAGTCAGACACGACTGGACCTAATGGTCCCTTTACCTTTAAGGCATTCAAGAGACCTCCCCTCTGCCTGGTTTTGTGGTTTCCACTCTTTGACTATTGAGCATGCTCAGTTTTGGGAGAAGGGTGTTAAAATATTTTCTTTGAAGGATTGGTCAGAAAGCCCCCATTAGTGTGATTATTAGTATATCACCTATGATTCAAGAAAACGTTGAATTTGTTGTTTCTGAATGAAGCTCTCTGAGTGAATTTGGGCCAGTCATAATTGCTCAGCTGAACCAACCTGAAATGGGCAGAGGGAGGGGATCATGTGGTCACCTTTGAAGTGGGGAGAATGGGTTCACCAAAGTGTGTTCCTAATCATGGCTTTGTCTATCACTGCTGCTGCTAGAGCTGGGAGGGGGGATTTTTTTCAGCAGACAGCTGCATTCCTTTATGGGCATCTTTCTGGGGAGTATATGGTGCTGGTGGGTGGGGTCACAGGCAAAAGTGCGTGGAACAAGAAAGTAAATTTCTCAGTAGGCCTCTTGACACACACTCCCCCCTCCCCCCCATCCAGATATGCAAGTAGAGTTCAGGTTTATCGGAGTTCAAGGATGCCCTGTAGCCAGGTAGAAACACCCAAGGAAAGTGCAAAGCAGGGTCAGGAAGGGGTGTGGCCTGGGGAAGAAGAGGTGTGGCTTCAGATAAGGTGGGGTGGGGGAGACTCCTTAGGGCCAAACAGAGAGGCTTAGAGGGCCACGTTTGGCTGCTGGGCCTGAGGTTTCCCAACCACATATTTTTATTTATTAAATGTGTATACTGCCCTTTATCCGCAGATCTCAGGGCAGTTCACAACATATGTTACAGGAAACTCTGTTCCACCACAGAGATGGACTGAGCAGTCTCATTCTGTCCCATTTCAGTTTCAGCTACAGTCAATCAGGGCCGTCTTTAGCATATGCACCACCAGGGTGCAAAGATCCGCCCAGCACCCCCAAATTTAGTTTAGCCGTCCCCAGAATTTTTTTTGGGGGGGGCAACTCAATCAAAGTTGTTGAGCTTTTTTGGGGGAGGGGAAAAGCCAAGGTTGTTGAGCTTTCTTGGGAAGGGGGAAAGAAAATCACTCACCTGTAACAATGTAACAATGACGCAATGGAAATAACTGCTTTTGTTTCCTGACTCGTTTCAAATATTTGACACTGCGAAGTAACAGAGCGATGGAGGAGGGGGTGGGGACTTTCACTCCATTGCTTTTCACTGCCACTGATCAAGAGGGACCAGTATACAGTAGGTATACATTTGGCATCCCCCAGAATACATTTGGCGCCCGCCGGAATTCAGCGCACGGGTGCACTGCATCCCTTGCACCCCCGGGGTACAGACGGCCCTGCAGTCAATCCTACATCAACTCCATCCCACGTTGGTGAAGAATTTTAACGGTACATGCTGTGTGCACTTTTAATGAAAAATATTAATTTATCAGTACTTTTCAGCCCATTTGTTCACAGTTCATACCAATTTTTAAAACAACAACACATATTTTGGGGTGTCACTTCTGTGCCCCAAAACTGCACAACAAAATCCGGAGAAGGGTGTAGCCCAAATGTGAGATGCGTTCTGATCCACGAACCAGTTTGGGACCAAATTTCTCCTGCATCGTTACCCTGATGCCAGTGGTTCTCCTCTCAGCCCTATCCAAACAGATAGAATGTGCGCTGCAAATCATAAAGTAGCCTGCCCATTATACTTGCACACGAGGCATATTAAGCCTGCCTAGCCTGTAGGAAGGGAGAACATGGCGCAAGGACTAAAATACATCACGTGTGAGAGTTGTTTCTGCTGGTTCATCCTTCAAAGTCCCCATACTGCTTTCTTCTTCTTCACTGCAATAGGAACAGAACTAGGACATTGCCTTTCCTCTGACCCTAGGACAGAATCAATGATACTTTTTGGAATGAGATTTGGTGCAGGACATTCCTAGAGGCTCCCACTGGGAACACTAATAACTACATTTCTCTGCTTCTAACATAGCCAGAGATCACAGCACCTTTTGCTAACATAAACCAGATGAGTCGTGCTCCAGTATGACTTCCCAGCCTTAGCCCCCAACTTGCTGTGGAGGGGATGCTTGAATCATCCTGATGTTTTTCATTAAGGAACTAAATTTTGTTCTGCATTGAAAGATCCCTTTGTTCCCTCCAGAGAGCTGTCATGCTGAGAAATTGCCTAAGCCCAGTCAGCTCTGATGTTTGCTGTCTCACACACCACCTGCATCAAGCTGACAGTTCACAGATTTTAGTCTAGGATTTGGTATGTACTGTACAAACCACAACCTGCTCTTGTCTCCTTTGACTGTCCTGGGAAGAGAGAGGCTGGAAGAAGAAAAGAGAGGCTGGGAGCAAAAAAAGTGTGTGTGTGTGTGTGTGTGTGTGACTGTAACAGAGACATCTTGCACAGCTCAGCAGTGAGAGGGCTCACTTTGTTGTTCCTGTTGAGAAAGGAAGCCTCCGACTCCCATTGCCCCCTGCAGAATGGCACAAGGAGACGCCAAGCCACATTCAATTGGCAGAGGAGAGAGGAATACACACAAGGTCTATCCTTCACCCGCTTAACACCGCCTTTGCTGAAAAGGCAACATACATAACCAGAGCCAACCAAGGTCCACTGCAAATTTTCATTGGAAAGCTCCTGCAAACATTATCTACCGGTACTTCCATTACAACAATCACAAGATGAGAGCCTGTGGCCTCTCAGAAGTTGCTGGGCTATGTGGATGCAAGTGATGGGGACTAAAGCAACACCTGGAGTGCCACAGGCCCCCCCCCCAAAAAAAACCTTAGATTGAATCTCTGATTCCTGCCCTCAATCACTGCAGGGTTGAAAATGAAACATTCTGGTCCAATAGATGGTACATTTCTGACCCCAGGTGGGGTGATAACATTCCTAATGTCCATCAAATTAAAATCTCCACTAAAATTTCCCTGCAGGCAAAGACATAGCACACTGAAAAGTTGTTGCCTCAACATCCCTCTAGTGAGCTAGTTTTCTACATGTTTTCAGTGCAGGGAAGCATTTGACAATGGACTTCCCTGTCTTTGCTTGAAAACAGCATCTCCTCCCATTGGGTCCCCAAACATTGCTAGACTACAACCCACATCACCTGCAACCAGCCCTGCCAATGGCATGGGACAGGGGGAGTTGTAGTCCTCCAGCACCTGGGAGAATCTGCTCCAGAATGCTGCATACTAGTCAACTACCATTGCATTCTGCCACAAATTTGGACCACAACCACGTTATGTAGAATGAAGTAGCAGAATGCTGGACCGTGGTCATATTTTGAATGCACTTACCCAGAAAGAACTCCCCGTACAGTGGTACCTCAAGTTACAAACGCCTCAGGTTACAAACGCTTCAGGTTACAAACTCCACTAACCTGGAAGAGTTACCTTGAGTTGAGAACTTTGCCCCAAGATGAGAAGGGAAATTGTGTGCCGGCGGTGCAGCGGCAGCAAGAGGCCCCATTAGCGAAAGCATGCCTCTAGTTTAGAACAGGTTCAGGTTAAGAATGGACCTCCGGAACGAATTAAGTTCGTAACTACAGGGATCACTGTATATGGCAAATTAACACATCAGAGTGGGGGGGGGGGAGGTTCAGTATAATCATCTGCCAGATGTGTTTGTTTACCACATTCAGAGACTTTTTTGTGGGGAACATTCAATAATATGACCAGACAAACAGCCCTGTGGTACAGTTCAAAAGTATTTATTTATTTATTATTTATTGAAATTATATACTGCCCTATACATGGAGGTCTCAGGGTGGTTCACAGAATAAAATCAGAATATAAAACCACAAAATACATAATCAAAATAAAAACAACAACAACACAACAAAATGTCTTTTAACGTGCACTTCACTCCCCTTTTCCATTTCTCAGACATTGAGAAACCACCCCTAGTCAAAGTCTTGCATAACCAGGTGCAGGTGGGTGGGAACCAGAAGTAATATTTGTTTGAAAAGGCTTGTGAGCTTGGTTCTCGTACCGACCACCTATTCCTGGTCAGAGGTACAGAGGCCTATGGTCAGAGGTACATCTGCTCAGAGAGCCTCAAAACTGGTGGTATTCTTTTGCAGCTGTATTCTGCAACAAGTCATAGACGTAATGGCCATGAATTTATGGTCCATCCCCTGGACCATCCACACATCATTCTGATTTATTAGTTGTTATGCAATACTTCTACAATGTTGTTGAGTTATTGCTGTTTGAAGGGTCACTTTTGCAATATAACACAGTAAAAATGGGACAACACACACACCCCAGACTAGAACATTTGGGGCATGAAAAGTTATAGAAAGTTCTGGGATATATATGCTCTGATTGGAAATGAAGCAGGAAGACCACCCTGAATCCACTGTACTGAAAGTGGGACCACACATAATTGCCTCAATACCATCGTGAGCACATATGATCCTGAACACACAACAGAAAGGATGCCCACTTCAGCCACTGTTTTGCACCTGGCTATGTCTAGTAGATCCCAGGATCCAGTAAAAACCAAAGTAAACGACCCAAGCCTGGATTAGGGGTAGCCAACGTGAAGTCCATCAGGTACTGGTGAAATGCAGCTCTCACCACCCCCGGCTCAATGGCCAAGGCTGAGGGGAGATGGAGTCCACCTGGCAGGCACCACATTTGCCTAGAACAGATACAATGCCCTCGCTTTGATTAATGCAGACAAGTCCACACCATGAACGAGGTAACATACAGTGGAGCTTTCCATGTTTCATCTAGTCTCATGTGCTAAGAGAAGAACCCCCACTTACCCAAGGAAGATCGTGTCAGGATGCAAGCTGATTGGCTTCTAGGGGTGCAGTGGGTGTGATCCTCTCCTTTGCTTTCCAATCATGTGCTGAGGAGAAAATGTCATCACAATTAGAATTTTAAGAGATTACAGCTGCAATGAAGTAGACAAGGGAGGTAGCAGCAATTTTAATGCAAGCATTCTCGAAGATGGCATTTCTCCACCCAAACAAAATAAAACTGCAAGTCTTCTTGGATCACTCTTGAGTTGGAAAGCTGTGATTAAAGCTGCATGGAATGAAAGCAATTGAAGCAAAGTCAATAGCAGGATCATTGGTGGAAAGAGGCTGAGAAAATTGCAATGCAGTGGAATGATTAGCAGAGAAATCCTAACCCTCAGATTCACTGGATGGAGGATGTTAGGATGGAACAGCACCTTGTTGTACTCCTGTATTGAGAGCCCCAAAATATATACCACTTGTGTTGTTTCTGCTGGCAATAGCCCCCAAAACAGAACACTATGTGTCAGAGGAAATATTGGATCTGCTGAATCCATAGTCCCCTCCAGAATGGGGCCCATTAACTTCACCAGGCTTGAGTTGGCACACTGAAATCCCCACCAGCATGTTGACAAGCAGAAGTGACATCTCACCCAGCACTTCACTTTTGCATTGTTCTGTAAATTCTTTTATGCAGAGATTGTTTCTTTATAATTTCAGTGGGTACATGGCTGAGCTTACCTTCTCACCATGAGGTGGCTCACAGCTGTGTGTTCTTTCCATTAAACATTTGTCCCCCACTTCCTGATTTTAAAAAAGCTCCATGAGAGGAGTTGCATTGGGACATCTTCCCCTGGACTTTGACAGGGGCCATGAAGGTTGTCTACCAAGTGCCTGAGATCAGTGTGTTTACTGATCAGGAGTGCAGCTGACAGGACCATAATGGGCTTCCCACACTTGAAAGCCCATCTGAAGAATTCCAAGAAGTGAGGGCACTTGGGAAGGCTGCATCAGATGATTTGTAGAATGAAAGGAAGGACATTCACAAAATCCTTTCACCACCTTAAAGATAAGGTAAGCACAACAGAAGCCCTGAACCCTATCCGTAAGAATTTCACTTTAAAAACCTCTTGAATGCTTCTCAGATTCGGTCTCTATTTGTGTGTTAATTGATGGGCAATGGTGGTGGTGGTGGGGAACCATGGAAGGAATTTTCAGCATAAAAATATCCATATATATTAAACAAGATTGCATTTATTTTAGGAATGTTTAATGAATGCACATGTAGGCACAGATGACAACATTCCAATAAACAAGAGGAACTAAAAGATTAAGTAAACTCTGTTTCTTCTTATTTCATACCAACAGTATATATCTGTATATTTGTGGACGCTCAGGTTACAAACGTGATCCGTGTGGGAAGCACGTTCATAACCCGCAGCGTTCGCAACCCTCTGCACATGCGTGGGTCCTGATTCAGCGCTTCTGCACATGTGCAAGTGCCGAAACCCAGAATTAAGCTGTTCCGGTACTTCCAGGTTCGGCGCAGTGCACAACCCGAAATTGCGCAACGTGAAGCGTCTGTAACCCAAGGTATGACTCTACATGCAAAAGGATCAAATGCTAGCTTCTCTGGAAATAACTGGGAAAATCCCTTGCTTGAACCCCTGGAGATGTGCTGCCAGCCAGTGTGGGCAAGGGCCAGCCAGCTCAATGAAGCAATGGGTCAGTATAAGGGTCTTCCCTATAGTGCAGGAGTGGGGAACCCAGAAGTTGTTCGTCTCCAACTGCCATCAGCCTCAGGCAGCATGAGTAATGGCCAGGGAGCCATTACTCTACGATTCCACGATTCTATTGCTGCCTGCACCAGAAACTCCTGGGCAGTGTTCATCACTTATTATGCCCAGTGAGTCCTGGAGCGACACAGTTTCTCCATCCCTGCTATGGTGCAGAGAAACCTGTCCAATGGGGAGAATTTCAGCAACAGCTGTAAAGGCTTCTTTGATATCCATACTATACTTATGTAATTTATTTTTTATATATGTCATATATATATTTATTTTATTATTAATTTATATGCCATCTTTCTTCATTCAACAAAAGGCAGTGTGCATGAGGATTCCCATGTGATCATGCACACAGCTATTCACCAGAACCTGACCTTCTTAGCCTTAGTAAGGCGGTAAGATGCCTCCAGATTGCAGCCTGGTCTGAACAATTGCTCCTTATAACACAGATATGATGGAGGCTTTTGCTCCTGGCTTTGTAGCCTGAAAATTGAGCAACTGGGAGGAGGGGCAAAGACTTCATAAGCTTTTTAAAAAATTATTCCACTGTATTTGAAAGAACACAAGAGAACCACCATTGCAAGTGTACTTACCAATGTCAACCAAAGCCTTTATATAATCAAATATGTATTGAAAGTGAAGAAGAAGAAGAGGGAGAGGGAGGGTATAAATGGAAACACAGCTTGAATGAACCTTCTTGGCACCAAGAGAATACGCCAACTCCAGTTCCCAGGCAGATGGCATCAGCTTGGAGACTTTATACACAGTTGACAAAAAGTTCCAGACCTAGCAATGAGCAATTCCATTGGCTTATTTCAATTTCTGACTAAGGGTCTAATATTTCAAAATACGGTCCAGAAAGACAAAGAAAGTGAACTCAGGCTTAGTGAGTTTCTTTCATTTTATCTAATTTTTTATTGAAAGTTTTCAACATACAATACAATAAAAATATGATACTAACAGTCAGTGGGGTTTTTTCTTTGCCATATTGGGTTCTGAGGATATGACCAAGAGGTCAGCAGCAGTAGATTCTCTTCTGCCTCTGCTTCTCTCTCATGTCTCTCTTGTCCCTCAGGGCAGAGATGTATCCTCTCATTTTTTTGTAAAGTGCCATGGAGTGTTGGCTGGTACCCATTTGGACTGGTAGGGTGGGAGGCAGGGAGTCCAACGGGGTGAGCCAGAGCCAATGACAGGCAGAGCCAACTACTTCTGCTTTTGTCCCCCTACTCCCTGTTGAATTGCACAAGGTAATACTGAGACTAAGGGAGAAGGAGCTAACAGTCATTGGGAGGCTTTTAAGCAGAGGCTGGATGGCCGTCTGTCATGGAGACTTTAGCTGAGATTCCTGGATTGCAGGGGGTTGGACTAGATGACTCTTGGGGTCATTCCCAACTCCACGATTCCATGATTCAATTGCTGCCTGCACCAGAAACTCCTGGTGCAATGTTCATCACTTATTATGCCCTCAGTCCAATCCATGAATTACATCTTTAGAAGGCTGAGAACTGCAATGTAAAAGAGAAGAAAAAAACCTTGCCAGCCCATCCCAGGCATGGGAAAGTGTTCCAAAACAATGAATCATCCTTAGCCCTTCCTTCCTTCCTTGAATTTGTCAAGAGACGTCAGTGCCATGCTGATCTCAGCTTCTGTTCTGCCTCTCTCCACTCTTCTGGATGAAATTGCTCTTTAGTCCCCAATACTCTTCTTCCCTGGGAAGGCCCTGATGAGGCATCATTAAGTCACCTCTTCACCTTCTTATCCGGTAAACTAAAAAGACGGAGATGAATTCTCTCTCCTGCAGCAAGCAGGGTTCTCCAGCCCTCTAATCATTCTCTACATAGCAATCCCCATTCAACAATCACAGCAGACTTCACAAAGCATTAATGAATGAAATCTCATGGCACAGACATAAACGCCAAGTGAGGTTATACCCACAGCACATTGCCACCAAAGCCATGGCTCAGTCTGGAGAAGGTCTTATCTAGAGCAGAGCTGAAACCCCCACCCAGCCCCAATGCATCTGCATGCACACACACACACACACACACACACACGCACACATACAAATTTGGTGCATCTTTGCATGACACAAAGTCAGGTTGGCATTGGGGCAATTTTGGAGGGGCATGAACAAAACGAGCAAGATTTAGAGTGGCAGTGAGCACACATTCAGTTCCTGGTGGCCTTTTTTCCAGTTGTTGGTGACATGGGGCAAGGGTGCACAACCTGTGGCCCTCCAGATGTTTCTGGACTACACCTCCCTCCTTCCTGATCAATGGCTATTGTGCTGGTCCCGTGGGCTAACCAAGAGGCGAGGTCCAAGTCCAGTCCGAGGTCAAAGGTGCAGTAAGGAGACAGTACAAAGAAGTTGAAGCTGGATGCAGGGCAGGTAGGCGGGTGAGGTCAGGAGCTCCAGCAGGATAGCAGGACAGGGTTCAGGCAGGAACTGACAACCAACGAAATTGCTCCCGCAACTTAGGACTGAGGCTGGCTGGCTTTTATCTGCCCCGAGGCACAGGGCGGCCCTGATCCTCAGGTGACTCGCCTCTCCTGGCCTGGAGGTGAGCACTCCTCCTGCAGGAACTTAGTTCCCTCCGCCTCTCTGCCCTGAGCCTCTGCAGCTCAGGAGAAGCTGGAGGGTTACCGGACCCAAAGGCAACCTCAGCTTCCCCTGATGGGGCTGAGAGTGGAGCACCTGCAGGCAATGGGTCCTCCACCCCCTCAGGAGCCAGAGCAGACTCAGCTGGTGCCTGCACCTGAGGATCCAGCACAGGTGAGGAGCCTTCAGAATCATGCCCCAGCCCCGGGTCTGCTGGTTCTGGAGGCAGGGAATCCTGTGCAGGCTGGGATTCCTCAGGTTCAGCATCCGAATCCGAATCCCAGGCCATCACAGCTATGCTGGCTGTGGCTAATAGGAGGTGTAGTCCAGAAACATCTGGAAGGCCACAGGTTGTACACCCCTGGCATGGGGGATGGAGGCACTTTCCTGACCTCCCATCAGGTGAGTCACTGCTGCTTATGGGGAGGAGGAGGGGCATGTTGGCAGAGAGGGCAGTATCATGCAAACATAGCATCAGGAGCCCTGCTGGAGCCTTGAAGAAGGAGCCCTTTTTCCTTTCTTTTACTTGAAAATATCCCAAGTAAAAGCAGGGAGTATTGCCTTCACTCTGGATGCATCATGGAATTGTCATGAAGTCAAGTGAGAGCAAGGGCAGTAAACTAAGTGTCATGAAACCAAGTCAGAGAGATGGCAATGCATTGTGCCTTCACTCTGGACAGGGGTGTAGCTAGCTGCTCTGGCATCCGGAGCGGCGGGGGTGGGGCGATCCTCCCACAGGGGTGCCGCGGCAATCTGGGCACAGGGCACTGCAGCGATCCACCCCAGGGGACGGTGCGGTGAGCTGCCCATGGAGTCTGCCTGGCAGACACAAGCCCCATGCTGCCGTTTCGGGCAGTGCGGGGACCCAAGCCACCACGTTACTCCCAGGAGAGACGCGTGGCTCAGGCACGCTGCAGGCCAGGCCCCCATGGTGTTCCATTTTGTCACACCCCTCAAGGATGACACCTGAGGTGGGCCGCACCCCCCTTCCTACACCCCTGACTCTCGAGCCTTTCAAGGAAGGAAAGAAAGAAAGAGAGAAAGAAAGAAAGAGAGAGAGAAAGAGAGAAAGAGAGAAAGAGAGAGAGAAAGAAAGAAAGAAAGAAAGAAAGAAAGAAAGAAAGAAAGAAAGAAAGAAAGAAAGAAAGAAAGGTCTTCTCCACCAGGCAACAGGACTTCTAGAAGTGGAACTGCTGCTGCCTGCACCATAAAGCAAGTATGGGTGGCAACAGAGAGAACGGGAGTCAATTTCATGAAACTTTTTGCTCTCCCCAAAGCCTTCACTTGGGGGTTAGAAAGTTCCATGAAGAAATTTCAGGTCATCTATGGTCTTCTCAGGGCTTAATTCTGGAACCTGTTTTCAGTGCTTAGCCCTGGAATAGGCGGAGCAATGTAGTGTATCTGAGCATCAATGCAGCGCCTTTCTATTGCTGCTGAAGATCCAAAGCCCGCCTGGAAACATGATAAGGCGGGCGGGATCACTGGTACTTCTTTAAACAAATTCTTCATTCATTGAAGCAGAAATAATTGAATTAACATTATGGGGAAAACAAACCAAACACATGGCTTTCCTTGTCATTCTTTCACCATCATGAAATGGCACTGTGTGTGTGTGTGTGTGTGAGAGAGAGAGAGAGAGAGAGAGCTCTCAGCCAGCATGCAACATTATGATGCTGTGACATCTTGATTATATAGCAATGCTGTGTTGCATTAAGGCACACACCGCACCATCTAGTCTTGGTGTTACAAAAATGTAATTTTTAGCACAAAGATGACTAAAGCACCAGTTCTGTGCTGTTATTTTCAAAGCCTTCCACAGCCCTGTCTTCACCCTATCTCTTTGTCCTTAATACCCCAGAATATCCTGAGCCAGTCAGTCAAAATGCCCTGTGCTATCATAGTAGGAAAATAAGGAGGGGACGTGATAGAGGTGCAAAAGATTATACATTGAGGAGAGAGAGAAAGTCTCTTTCTCATGATATTCAAACCCAGGAAAATTCAATGATGTTGAAATTTGGAAAATTCAGGACAGACAGACAAAAGATAATTATTCACACAGTGTATAGTTAAACTATGGAGACAGCGCCCACAAAAAGCCACAATGGCCACCAACTCAGATGGCTTCAACACAGGATTCCACAAATCTATTCAAATTCATTATGGTGGAGTAATATAGAGAAAATTGCATTATATGAAAAGCTCACCTGCTGCACCCATATTTTGAAAGGAAAAACAAAGGTGACCATTTTTGTCTCTGTTTGTTGGGATTTTATTGAATACATAAGCAAAAATACATTTCTCTCTTCCACAAGTCTCTCAAGAAATTTGAGGTGAGTTACATCTAATTGGCTGAACATTTTTCTTGATGTAATCAGTGATAGGATATTTCCGTTCCACCTTCAAAGGGAGCAGGCTTTGTGAGTCACAGAGTCTGCGTATTTCCTGTTCACAGGAAGTTTCTCTTTTGTATATGCTTTCATTTTCTCTCTGTGCCTGAGACATTGAAGCAGGCAGTCATGTTTTTTCTTTGTTCTGACCAACGCTGAATAATATGCTCTCTTGAGTGCATCTTTCGTTGTGCGAACTCTGCTGATAGAGCGTGCACGAGCTCTGGAATGTGGCAAGCTATTTCTGAGGCTTCGTGTCGCTAATTGACTGATACTGTATCTACGGGAGATCGATGGATCGTCCAGAGGTGACGTGGAACCATGATGGCCTTTGTCTCCCTGGCAGTATCCCAACAACCAGAGCCCCTCCCCCCCCTTGGTACTCCTTGAGCCTCTCATGGTTTCAGTCATAGGTTTATGTTTCTGTATCATCCTGGGAAGGTGGCCGATTTTGGAGAGGGAAAACTCTTGTTCTAAACCTCCACTGCCTTGCGGCTACACTCATTCATAAGAAAGGCTCTGGGAGTAAACCCTGAGGAAAAAGCAGTAGCCACTGCCTTGCAGGACATCTTCCGGAGAAGAAAAGGCTAAAGAGTAAACCCTGCAGAAATCCAGAGTGTATTTCCCCTGCATGTGAAGACAGGCTCTGGCGGATGGAGCGGATCAAACCAATAGTGGGTCCAACGGGGGTTTCTGTATGTCCTGCAGAGGGAAGTGAGGGGCAGATGGGACTCATCCACCTGGGAAAGTAGTCCTCTAGGAGAAGGAAAACTCTGATCTTAAACCTCTGCTGCCTTGTGGGATATTTTCGGCAGAAGAAAAGGCATTACTCCTTAAATAAACCCTATACAAATCCAGAGCGGAGTCCCTAAGACAGTGGGATGGCTCCTTGTACACAGAGGAAGGTCAGGTGGTACCTGGTGCGAAAAATTTCTTGTCACCCCTCCCACACACACACATACACATACACATTGATTTTTTTTAAAAAAAATTGCCTGCAAAAATGGTTTTACATTATTTCATGTTTTCTTACAAAGGAATGTGGATTCTGGGCCTCTGATAACAAGTAGGCGACTATGGACAGATACTTAAATCTACAGGATGGATTGTGTTTTGGCTTGTGTTATTTTATTTATATTTATTGTTTATTTATTTAATAAAATGTATTTAAAAAAACCTGCAAAGTGGTTTACCAAAAGAAAAAAGAAAAAAAAAACACAGCAGTAAAATCAAGAAAAATTAACAATCCTACTTTAAAACATACAAAAGCTAAAATATTAAGATTAAAATTGCTTCTACTTCCTAAGCATCTAGGTATGCTTGCCTAAAGAATAATGCTTTTAGCAGGTGCCTGAAAAGAGTCTAGCAAAGGCATGTAGGCGGGGAGTTCCAAAGTGCAGGTGCTGTCACAGTAAACAATGCAGTACAGATGTTATGTGGAACCAGTAGTAGTGCTTGAAACTACTGAAGGGGAGGTTTTATTTATTGTGATTTCACCATGCTCTGTATTATCTGAAAAGGAAAAGGTTTATTTCAAAAACAGGACTGCACAGCAGCAATCTAGTCTGATCATGATCAGTGGGACTTATTCCCGAGCCGGCGGTGCATAAGATGGGCTGCAATCCTATGCACCCCTTGCATCCAGAGAATTGTAGAGTTGGAAGGGACCCCTGCGGGTCATCTAGCCAAACCCCTGGGGCAATGAAGGAATCTCAACTAGACCATCCCTGACCGATGACCATCCGTCTTTTGTTTTCCCCCTCAGCCAGGACACACAACAACGGAGACTGGAGGTGGTGGGGAAAATAAATTTTGACAATGGGGCAGATTTGTCAGGCGCGCGCAGGAACAACTTAAAGACTTTACATGCAGTTTCCCCGCATGTAACGTAACAGGCAGGGATCCAGCTCAGATAGAGAGAAAGACCTTGGGGGAGGACAGGACAAAAGAGTGCCAAAGTCCGCCCATTTGATCCTCTTTGGGGTGGGGGCTCTAGGGCTCTGGGACCACCCTCCCCAAAAGATTTACTTGTCTTCAATGTATTGTTACCACTGTTATTCTATAGTACAGATCCTTTTAAAATTAAGAACTTTCTTTAAAATTAAAACGGCAGAAGTAATCAGTAGCATAGATATCAAAGGAAAGGAGAGAATAGTCCCTAATAGATACAAGGGAGACACAGATACACCAGCACACAAAAGTAAATAAAATCCAGCTTTGGGGAGAGGGGTGGAAATGTACAGTTTGCTGTACAGAAATATTTTTCTGCAAAAGCATCAGACTGGTTGTCAAAAGTGTGAACTTCATTAATAGACCCTAATTGGTCAATTAGCCACAGAATAGCTTTGCTGCTTTTTCTCAACTTCTTTTAATTACACAACTGCTTTTTTTGGGGGGGGGGTCCTAGCTTCACGCAGGGGAGGCTGGGGGCAAAGGGGAGGCCGGCCTGCCAAGCTGCTCCTCCCTGTGCCACACGCGGGCAAAACAGGGTGGCAGCACTGCCATTGTCCCACACGCTCCACTTTTGGGTGCAGCAAAGGTTTTTCGGAGAGGGGTTTGGGCCCAAATGGGGTGCGCAGGACAGGCAGCGGCCTTGGCAGGCCTCCTCAGCAGCCCAGAAAGTCGGCCTAGGGGAAGAAATCGGCTGCAGGCGGGAGGGGGCGAAGGCAAGGCAAGGCCTAGTCTACTCGGCGGCGTCTCATTTTCTTCACCTAGGCCGACTTTCCAGGACCTGGGAAGCCAAGCGGAGGGTGGGGCAGTAGGACGGGTCATAAAAAACTTTTTTTTGACCCTGCTCCACTGAATTGAAATTTCAGCCTTCACGATATAGGGAAACGGCCAAGTAAACAGCTATTTTTGTGGAGGAGGGTCAAGATATTAACTGATATGCATGAACTTTCACATATAGCTATATAATCCCTAGTGTAGTAAGATAAGACCTTTGGAGCAGGCATTTTTTTTTAAAAAAAGTTTTTTTTAATGAACCGCCCTAGTAGGGCAGTAATTGTTCCTTGATAATTTGTCACCCCCCCTCCATGGTGGCACCCGGGGCGGACCCCTACCCCACTTTCCTATACTCCTGCTTGTACATCTCCTTCCTGCAGCCAAACGTCTTGCTCTGCTTTCCTTTGGACCCCATCAGTGAAGCCATGAGGCGGGTCTTGTAGTCCGGGCAGCCCAGGACTTCCAGGCACATTGCCCAGGCTTGTGCCCCAGAGATATTTTGCAAGTGAGGTGCACCACACCGTTCATTACCATTTCTTATTATGGCACTCTCCATTTACCTGTTGGTAAAGGTAAAGGGACCCCTGACGGATAAGTCCAGTCGTGGCCGACTCTGGGGTTGCAGCGCTCATCTCGCTTTATTGGCCGAGGGAGCTGGCATACAGCTTCTGGGTCATGTGGCCAGCATGACTAAGCCACTTCTGGCGAACCAGAGCAGCACATGGAAATGCCGTTTCCGCCAGAGCGGTACCTATTTATCTACTTGCACTTTGATGTGCTTTCGAACTGCTAGGTTGGCAGGAGCAGGGACCGAGCAATGGGAGCTCACCCCATCGCGGGGATTCGAACCGCCAACCTTCTGATCGGCAAGTCCTAGGCTCTATGGTTTAACTTACAGCACCACCCACATCCCTTTTACCTGTCTGCATCTCATCACAAATATCCTGAAAACTAGCTTTGTCAGAAAAAAAATATATTATTCTGAATGCAATATTCCATGCCAGCCTTGGTTTGCTTTGGTTTAGTTTTTATAGTCATAGAATCACAAAATTGTAGCGTTGGAGTTGCTCCATCAAATGACTCTCTACCCACTCTATTTTGCTCTCCATTATGGTCAGGCCTCTCTTTGAGAGCAGCTGTGGGCTGCCACCACTCTGTCTTCAGCTCTCTCCTCAGACCTCAACTTTCCCCACAATGGCTCTGTAGCCTTATTGGAGTTCACCAATTGGGTCTGCGTTGCTCTGGGACAGGAGGAAGGAAGTCAAATGACACCGAGGTTGGTTCAAAGAAAGAGTTTATTCTGCTCTCCGGATAGCAGAAGGCACTTGCATGGTGAGTCCACAGCAAGTCCAAAGAAATGAGAAGTTTCATGCAGTATATATATCCTCCAGGCACCCTCTCCCTCCTTCCCCAGGAATCCAACCACGTCAGGCTAAGAAGAAAAGGGTCAGTTTTAAACTGACTGCACAGAAACCCATTCCTTCAGCTCAACCTTGCCATGCTCACTCCCGACATAAACAACAGCACTGTGAGGCAGGCTAGGCTGAGGTCCCTCTATGAGTTTCATGGAAGAAATGAGATTTGAACCCTTGTTTCCCTATCCCAGAGGTGGCCAACCTTTTTTTGGCCTGAGGCTAACCATTGGGGGCTCCACACCACTGTTGTGTGGCCACCTCATAGTCTTGCCCACCCTCACAAAGAACACAGCTGAAAAGGAAGGTTCATTATGTCTCTGCAAAACTCAGGTGAGTGCTCAGTTGACCTCCCTATGGGGACCCTGAACAGGGTGAAGAAGTTTAAACTTCTCTATCTTGCTGCCTGTATTGAATGCTATTTTTGCAATACTATCACCAGCAAAATGTATGGGTCTTGGGAGGGGCTGTTTTTTTGGGTGGCTTATCTGGTACCAGGGCCAGTGGTCAGCCATCCCTGCTTTATCCACTACATCATATTGGATTTCATGGGCCTCATTGGGACAGCACAGTTGGCTAAGAAATCACTAGTGGTTCTGCAAAGGCCCTGTGGAGTCTTGGACCCTAAAGCAGAGACTGCATCTTTCTATTCCACAACACTTCCATAACCACCGGGCATGATAGCTGAGATTCCTGCATTGCAGGGGGTTGGACTAGATGACCTTTGGGATAATAATGGAGGGATACAGTCTATTTCAGAGAAACAGACCAGACAAGAAAGGAGGAGGAGTGGCGTTATATGTCAGGGATGTGTATACCTGTGAAGAGATCCAAGATTTAGAACCTCAAAGCCAAAGTGAGAGCATTTGGGTCCAAATTAAGGGAGAGAAGAATAACAGTGACCTCATTGTGGGAGTTTACTATAGATCCCCAAGCCAAACGGAGGACATAGATGATGCCTTCCTGGAACAGATGGCCAAGTATGCAAAAGGAAGGGAGATAGTAGTAATGGGGGACTTCAATTACCCGGATATTTGTTGGATGTCAAACTCAGCCAAGAGCATAAGGTCAAACAGATTCCTCACTGGCCTTGCAGACAACTTCATTGTCCAGAAAGTGGAAGAAGCAACAAGAGAAACAGCCATTTTAGATCTGGTCCTAACCAATGTTGATGACCTGGTTACTGGGGTAAAAGTAGAAGGATCATTAGGCGCGAGTGATCATGCTCTTCTGAAGTTTACTATACAGCGGAAAGGAGCAGCCAAGCATACTAGGACTCAATTTCTTCACTTTAAGAAAGCCGACTTCATAAAACTTAGGGAAGTGCTGGTTGAGATCCCATGGACAGTAATACTAAAAGGAAAGGGAGTTCATGATGGCTGGGAGTTTGTTAAGAGGGAGATAGTAAAAGCACAACTTCAGGCAATACCAATGAGACGGAAACATGGAAGGTGCCTAAAGAAGCCAGGGTGGCTATGTAAAGAACTTTTAACTGAGTTAAGATTAAAAAAGGATGTGTACAAAAAATGGAAAAGGGGGGAAACCACCAAAGAGGAATTCAAACAAATAGCCAGCACGTGTAGACACAAAGTCAGAAAAGCTAAAGCACAGAATGAACTCAGGCTTGCTAGAGAGGTTAAAAGCAACCAAAAAGGCTTTTATGGGTATGTCCGTAGCAAAAGGAAGAACAAAGAAACAGTGGGGTCACTCAGAGGAGAAGATGGTGAAATGCAAACAGGGGACACAGAAAAGGCTGAACTCCTCAATGCCTTCTTTGCCTCAGTCTTCTCCGATAAAGAAAACAATGCCCGACCTGAAGAATTTGGAGCAAATGATTCAGCAGAGGAAACACAGCCCAGAATAACTAAGGAGATAGTACAAGAATACTTGGCTAGTTTAGATGTATTCAAGTCTCCAGGGCCAGATGAACTGCATCCAAGAGTATTAAAAGAACTGGCAGATGTGATCTCAGAACCACTGGCAGTCATCTTTGAGAATTCCTGGAGAACAGGCAAAGTCCCGGCAGACTGGAGGAGGGCAAATGTTGTCCCTATTTTCAAAAAGGGGAAAAGAGAGGACCCAAATAATTACCGCCCAGTCAGTCTGACATCAATACCAGGGAAGATTCTGGAGCAGATCATTAAGCAAACAGTCTGTGAGCACCTAGAAAGGAATGCTGTGATCACCAATAGTCAGCATGGATTTCTGAAAAATAAGTCATGTCAGACTAACCTGATCTCGTTTTTTGACAGAATTACAAGCCTGGTAGATGAAGGGAACGCAGTGGATGTAGCCTACCTTGATTTCAGCAAGGCATTTGACAAGGTGCCCCATGATATTCTTGTAAAGAAGCTGGTAAAATGCGGTCTTGACTATGCTACCACTCAGTGGATTTGTAACTGGCTGACTGACTGAACCCAAAGGGTGCTCATCAATGGCTCCTCTTCATCCTGGAGAAGAGTGACTAGTGGGGTGCCACAGGGTTCTGTCTTGGGCCCGGTCTTATTCAACATCTTTATCAATGACTTGGATGATGGACTCAAGGGCATCCTGATCAAATTTGCAGATGACACCAAACTGGTAGGAGTGGCTAACACCCCAGAGGACAGGATCACACTTCAAAACGACCTTGACAGATTAGAGAACTGGGCAAAAACAAACAAGATGAACTTTAACAGGGAGAAATGTAAAGTATTGCACTTGGGCAAAAAAAATGAGAGGCACAAATACAAGATGGGGGACACCTGGCTTGAGAGCAGTACATGCGAAAAGGATCTAGGAGTCTTGGTTGACCACAAACTTGACATGAGCCAACAGTGTGACGCGGCAGCTAAAAAAGTCAATGCAATTCTGGGCTGCATCAATAGGAATATAGCATCTAGATCAAGGGAAGTAATAGTGCCACTGTATTCTGCTCTGGTCAGACCTCACCTGGAGTACTGTGTCCAGTTCTGGGCACCACAGTTCAAGAAGGACACTGAGAAACTGGAACGTGTCCAGAGGAGGGCAACCAAAATGGTCAAAGGCCTGGAAACGATGCCTTACGAGGAACGGCTAAGGGAGCTGGGCATGTTTAGCCTGGAGAAGAGGAGGTTAAGGGGTGATATGATAGCCATGTTCAAATATATAAAAGGATGTCACATAGAGGAGGGAGAAAGGTTGTTTTCTGCTGCTCCAGAGAAGCGGACACAGAGCAATGGATCCAAACTACAAGAAAGAAGATTCCACCTAAATATTAGGAAGAACTTCCTGACAGTAAGAGCTGTTCGACAGTGGAATTTGCTGCCAAGGAGTGTGGTGGAGTCTCCTTCTTTGGAGGTCTTTAAGCAGAGGCTTGACAACCATATGTCAGGAGTGCTCTGATGGTGTTTCCTGCTTGGCAGAGGGTTGGACTCGATGGCCCTTGTGGTCTCTTCCAACTCTATGATTCTATGATTCTATTTTGGGAAATGGGTTGTCTGTGCGTTCAATGCCGTAGCGTGGGGGGTACCAGGGGGGCTGTTGCCCCGGGTGCACACGGCTGGGTGAGTTCAGAGGCTGAAGAGCATCACCTTCTACGCTCCACCCAGCATGCGAATGCCCACCTATGGGCCCAAGCAGCCTGACCCAGGGGCAGAGAGAGGAGTGTGGCAGTGTTGCCATGCCTCTCCTCGGTGACACCACGCAAGGGTGCAATCAAGGCAGCATACTCATGCCTGGCCAGGTCAGGGGCAACAGGCTTCCTTCACACCACACACCCCTCGGGGAAGCACCTAGTGCGCCCACCCCAGGTGGCAGGAGTATATGCTCCACCACTGTATCGGTTTGGCTTCTATAGATTTGGATGCCTCTGGAGAGATGATCAGCAAACTTGGCACCAGGGTTCCCAGACATTGTTGCTGTTTGGACACTCAGTTCCATTTTGAATCAATATGGCAGGCAGAAGCATCACTTTGGCATGACTTCGTCTATTTTTTGACATAGTTTCGGCCACCTCTTGAGATATTGCCAAACTTGGAACAAAGTCTCTTGGTGTGGGGTGGTTGTAAATGTTTGGACTCTGATCACCATTTTATTTTGCCAGTGGACCTGAGGTGTCATGCTGGAAGAGTGCAACATCCTGGGGAAATGATACGGCAGGTGACAGGAATAGCTGCTGGAACCGGCTCTGCTGCTACAAACAGCAGCAGCAGAACTACCCGAAAAAGAATGAAACCAAATGTAAGGAACGAGTCTAAATTGTTAAGTTGTGGGTAGACATAGCAGACGACACAGCGATTCTTCCAAAGCAGCTCTTTATTTGTAAGCTGGAACAGAACTGGCTGAGGAGCTCACTCAGCCTGCTTATATAGAGCTCCAGAACAATGTAACTGTTGCCATTTTCTAAAACTATCCAATCACTGAACGTCACTTTCAATCCTTCATTTGCATACAAACTATCCAATCATTGAATGTCACTTTCGATCCTTCATTTGCATAACTATCTACAGTATCCCCCTGCTGGCCCAGGGTGAGAACTTCAGTACATAACATAAATGAATGGGGAGCAGAACCAATGGGCTTGCAATGAATGAATAATTGAAGATGCCTTTGTGATGAAAATGAATGGGACAATGAAATTAGGGGACGACAAACAGCCGACACACCATGCATGAAAAAGGATGGCCTGGAGAAACCTTTTCAGAACGAGTGCCACATTCCCTCACAGGCTACCTTCTGGGGGCCGCATGGCCAGAGGTAAATGGACATGACTTTTACCTTGGCATTCCAGCCATGCAAAAGTCTCTCACACACAAACAAACAAACACTCTTCCAGGGAAGCAAGAGGCATCATTACAGTTTGGAGACAAAGAACCAGCTGGGGTGCTGTGCTTAGACTCCTGGGCCAGGTTCTGCGAGACCCTCTTCAAATCTTCACTCAGCCTCGGATCTTGCTGGGTAGCCCTGGGACACTGTCACAGACTTGCAGTTGAACCTACCTTACAGGGTCATTGTGGGGCAAAAGGGGGAGCCGGAGAGGGATGAATAAAATTAACGAATAAAGAAGATTCCACCAGGGGAAGGCAGAAAAGGGGGAAAGAGCAGGATTGATGGGGGGGCATAGCCTGGGGATAAGGGCTGTGGCCTGGGGGGAGTCCAGACGGCCACATTCTGTGGCCTGCAGGACCTATAGTTCCCCTCCCCTACTATCAGACTTCTGTTTCCAGATCCAAGAGATGTACTGTAGGTGCCTGAATGATCACAACTGGGCTGTGAATATGTCCCTCTCTCAGTCCTGCTGGCCTCCCCAGGCAGACGGCCATTGGGAAAGCCTCTTGATGAATTTTGCTGCTCCATGCCCAGCAGTTAACAAGGTAACAAAAGATAAGCATTATTGCTGAGAGCTGACACTGACATGTGGAATGATGGAGGAGACACAGATGAGAGCAGATCCTTATTCTGCCAAATAACCTTCTGGACATTATCTGTTCCTTTTTCCTTTTCCTTTTGCTGTTGCTGGTGTTTTCTGGGTTTGTTTTGTTCCTTCTTTTTAAGAGAAGCACCCTGAGCAGAATAGCAAAAAAATTCATTGGCAAGAGGTGTGAGTGTGGAGGAACCAAGCTGCATAACTTATTTTTGCAGTCAAAAAAGAAAAAGAAAAAATTCCAAGACAGGTGGACTAACAATAAGGTGTTGCAATCCTGTTCTAGAAATTGTCCCAGATGCAGAAAAGCAAAATTATACCATGGATGACTCCGGGTGGCTGTGAGAGATGGGGAACCTCAGAATCAGGGAAGAAATGTAGCCCTCCAGGCTTCTCTCTCTGGCACTTGGGACTTTTTCCAGGTCAGACCCCTGGTTCAGCCACACCCCTTGCCCATCCTGCTTGCACCTTCCCTGAGTGTCTTTGCCTGGCTGGAATGTGCCCTTGCTCAATGGATGGGGTGGGTGGGTGTGCAGAAACCATTCTACTGTGGAAATATACAATTTATCCCTCCCCCCATTTACCCCTGGCTCCTCCCACCACTGGCATTCAGCCGCTGGAAGGCTGTCCAGAAGATAATGTGACCCTTCAGCTGAAGCACATTCTCCCACTGCTGTAACACAGTGACCTGCCTCAAGGAGCTTACAGTTCAAATGGTGACTGTGGGAAGGGACCATGGTGGAAAGGCACGAGCTCTGTATACAAAAGATCCAACCCCCAGCCCCTCCATTTTAAAATCTCTCTCTTTCTGGTCCATGATACCATAGAGCTCCTTCGAGTCAGACAGCCCCAGGCTAGATGGATGGATGGTCCGGCCCTGTGTAAGACTCTGTGAATTGAGGGAGACAGAAAGGAGGGCCTTGAAAAAGAAGCAAAAGAGGAAGAAAACAAACCATGGAGTCAGCAAGGAGCATTGTGAGGATGGAGAGGAAGAAAACATTTGCTCTATTTATTTGGTATGTATCTCTGGGATTCCTTACCCCCCCCCCCCGCACCATAATGTCCCAGGGCCGAGTATTTCAAGAAAACAATGCTGCCATTTAAGATCAAATAAAAGAAGTGCTTAATGCAACGCCCCAAAACCACTCTAACTGCAAACAGATAATAATGCTGTGCCTTAAACCTAATTTTTATTTAGCAGCATAATCAGCTTGCTGCTCCTCTCACGTGCCTCAGCCTTCAGCGCGCTTCCAGCTTCCACTAATATGCTTGTAAAGGAGAAAATGAAAGTGGTGGAGGGGCCAAGCTGAGATTTCCCCCTCGGGCTCCTGGAAAGGCAGCCTCTTCCGTCTCGCAGTGCCTGTGTGAGCAGCAGAGTGGAAAGGCACTCGGCTTGGCAGGCTCTGCCCTGTGCCAAGGCTTGTGAGCAGAGTCTGTAGCTCACAGGCCTTAATTCTCCTCAGACAAGTCCTCTGGAAATGATTTCCCCACAGTTCTCTCCCCCACCCTGCACCACAATGCTTGTATGTGTGGTGGAAAGGATCTGAAAGTGGAGAAACGTAGGAGGCTGCCTTCTACTAAGTCAGACCATTGCTCCCTCGAGATCAATGATGTCTACACTGACAGGCAGCAGCATTCCAGGTTTCAGAAAGGGAGTCTTTCCCAGTCCTTACCTGGAGATGCCGGGAATAAACCTGGGCCCTTCTGTATGCAAAAGAGAAGCTCTGCCACAGAGCTACCATTTTTCTCCAGGATGGAGGGAGAAAGAACTTGGTTCTTCTTCTGTGTCCTGTGTTTGAGAATCGACTGGGGTGACAAGCCCCAGAGCTCACCGTAATGCATGTCACAGGTAGAACCAGTGGGGTTTTTCTGAGGAGATGCAGGGGGACGCATACCCCTAAACATTTTGTGAATCCAAGTTTGGCCCCCATTAAGGGTCAGTATTTCAATCTGAGTAGGAAAATGAGAGTACCCCTAAACATTTTTTAAGAAAAAAAGCACTGGGTAGAACAGAAGGTTTAGAGCAACAACAAGAATATCCTTGGATGTCTCTGCAGTGGTGGCCTCTCAAGGGAAATTGACGCCCACCATTTAATGCCACTTTATATCTTACCTGACCCCCTCCTCAATTAAGTTTTTAAAAGAAAACAATTCAAGACTGTTGCTCCCCCCCCCCATCCACCCAAAGACACCCAACACCCTTTCAATCTGTTGCTTATTGCTGCCATTGAACGGACCCAGGGTCTGTTTATCTTACTGCCCATCACTGTGCTTTATACAGATGAGATTCATGTTTCTCTATCGTTAGCCACCTTGGGAATCCAGGTGATTGTAAAGTGGGATAAAAATATTTTAAATTCTCTAGGCACATGATTGGCATCTTGACAGATTTTTCCCACTGAAGAATGAATTCCACTACTAAATAGATAGAATCAAAAAATTGCAGAGTTGGGACCCTGAGGATCATCCAGCCCAATCCTCTGCAATGCAGGAATCTCAGCTACAGCATCCGTGACAGATGGCCATCCAACCTCTGCTTAAAAACCTCCAAGGAAGGAGAGACCACGACCTCCTGAGGGAGACAGTTCCACTGTCAAAAGTTCTTACTGTCAGAAGGTTCTTCCTGATATTTTGCCAGAATCTCCTTTCTTGTAACTTGAAGCCATTGCCTTGAATCCTACCCTCCAGGGTAGGAGAAAACAAGATTGCTCCATCTTTAGGGAAGTTTTTAATGTTTGATGTTTTATCGTATTTTTAATATTTTGTTGGAAGCCGCCCAGAGTGGCTGGTGAAACCCAGCCAGATGGGATGGGTATAAATTATCATCATCATCATCATCTTCCACATGACAACCCTGAGATATTTGATGATGGCTATCATATTTTCTTTCAGTCTCCTCTTTTTCAAGCTAAACATATCCAGCTCCTTCAACTGCTCCTCATAAGACTTGTTTCCAGATCCTTGATCATCTTGGTTGCCCTCCTCTGCACACCTTCCAGCTTGCCTACACCCTCCTTCAATTGTGGTGCCCAGAATAGGACACCGGACTCCAGATGTGGTCTGACCAAGGCAGAAGAGTGTGGTACTATTTCCTCCCTTGTCTGGACACTAGGCATCCGTGGCTGCAGCCTTCAATAGCATTGGCTTTTTTTTGCTTCTGCACCACACTGTGGACTCACTTTAAACTTGTGGTTTACTTTTGCAAAAGATAGCTGCTACTTTTTGGTGTTTTTGAACAGGTGAAGTCACCTGGAGAGAGTGGCAGTCCTCACCCCTGGTGTCTCTCAATAGGGCTGGGGAAGAAGTTCAGCATGATTTGCATGTAAATATGAACTTACCTAATTTGCCTTCCCCAAAACAATATGGGGAGGCCTGCTGAGGTCAAATGGGATCTGCTAGATCAAACTAGGTCTATCAACTAGAAGTTCCTCACTGTTGGTCAAGAGGGTTACTAGGAGGTCTCACCATCCCTGGGATTCATCTTCAATGATGATAGGTTGAGGGTATTGTGATGGTCTTGTAGCGGGGGGATATGTTTTAGCTTATAGGCTGGATTTATTATTGTTGGTTTTATTACTGTGTTGTGAGTTTCATGGGAAGTTTTGTATAATATTCTCTTTGATTGTTAAGTGTTATTGTAAAAGCCACCTGGAGTGAGTTTTCTTCACAAAGGGGCGCTGTAAATATTTTAAATAAATAATTGGTTTTGCAAGAACCTGCAAAAGATCAGGCAAGATATGTCATCAAAGTGGCTGACCAGGGAGGTGTGATTATTATTAACTCTAAGGAACTAGAAAAGTTATAACAATGGAGGAAATATAAGAACCATTAAAAGAAAAAGTTGATTGTACAAAGAATAACCTACTTGTGCAGAACAACTGTTATAATAATGCCAAGCCACTAACTGATGTAATGAACTAATGTTTCGTACTGGAAACATCCCAAAATCCTGGAAGACAGCCAGTATTGTGGTAATAGCAAAGGCGAACAAAAGATCCATCAGCTGCCTTTTCTTACAGGCCTGTATCATTATTGAACAATGCTTGTAAAATATTTACTGCAATTTTTGCAACAAGACTAAACAAAGTGCCTCCTAATTATATAGACAAAGATCAGGCCTGTATCTTTCCCCATCGAAAAATGCAGGACATTATTAGAGAAATCATCAATCTTTTGAGTATTGAGTCATAATAAAACTAAAAACAAAAGCTCACAGAAGTATCCATTCTGTTCTCTGATGCCAAAACATTTCCCAACAATGAAGAATGACAACCCCTGCATGAAGTTGACCAATCCAGTCCTTTGGTCCAGTTAAGACGACTGTTCCTAAGCCATAGTTTTTGCCCATACAAGTGGTGGACATCCTTTGCTGCACCTGCTTGATTGTAAAAAACCAACTAAAGCAGTTTACAAAAAGATAAAACCATAAAATCATCAATAAATACAATTAACGTCAATCATTTAGGGCTTTCAAAAAGTTAAAATAACAATAAACTAAAAACAGATTGAAACTTGGATTTGGAGAATGCAAAAAACCTCAGCTTAAGGTTTTTGCAATCAAGCTGTATGTTGAATTCTGGAGAACTCCAAGGCTTGCATGCTAGTTTGAGACATTTTGATTGGACCTAACATGAACATTCCCAAACTGTGGAATTTGAAATTCTTCTAATGGACCAACACAGCTTCCTTTCTTTTCTGGGTTCCTATTAACAAGAGAAAGACAGGTTGCATAAACTGCACACAAACGACCTGACAATGCAGTGAGGCAGTCCACAGAAATGGTGATGACAACCTTATTACTCTCAAAGAGTTTCCATGCCTCTGGAAGCTGCAGCACAAAACAAAGCAATAGGCATTGGAAGCTGGTCCACTAGGGCAAATGGGGCAATTCTCCATCACCCTTCAGCTCCCACCTTCCTGCCTTCCAACATCCAACCTGGCAACTTGCTCAGTCTCCATGTTGCCCATGTTGAACTCCGCAGGGAAGAGGTAGAAGACAAAAAGAAAATTAGTTGGCTCTGCCTGTCTTCAGCTCTGGCGCCACCTACTGTTGGCCTCCTGCTTGATGCCCTACCGGTCTCACTGAGCACCAGCCACCACTGGTAATAGATGCAGCTCTCCCCATCATTGCAGCTCCATATCAGAGGTAGAAGTATCTGAAAGTATCTAATGATGCTCATGAATCATACAAGAACCCTGGGAGCAAAATGCTGTCAAGCCCATGAGCACAGCTGACATTACACTGTTTCTTGTTGCTGCTGTTGCCTCAGTTACGCATCCCTACCTCTCTTAGTGCAGGTAGATTTCTTGGTTGCCTGTGGACAGGCAACACATTCACGTTGTTACTACACCACTGTAAGTTATGAACGGTTTAGTAGCAACCCTATCCCCATCTAGCCAAGATACAAAAGTGTAGTTAAAAGCATTTAAATTCAGGAGACTTCCGGGTCAGCGCCATCGGCAATGGCGGAGTTCCTCTGAATGAGAGGAATCCGCTCCGTGGGAATCGGGTCTTGCCGCCACGGCGAAGGCAGAGACCCTTCAAAAATCCCAGGTGGAGGAAGCCTGGGAACGTGGGATTCGGCTGGCACCAAGAGCGCCTCCCCTACTCGCAAGGAAACCCGTGTTCGGGGGTCCGGAGCAAAGTGGGGTGAATGGCGTGGTGCTTTGAACTGATTGCTACCTCCACAGAGTGAAGCCGCACAGCCGTTGCCGGAGAGCGCTGACTTTTTCCTGTGGACAATTGGATCTAAAAGTAACTACCCGTGAGTAAAGCGAAGAATTGGAGTTTCAAAAGTTGAATTTGGCAATGAACGGGGGGAGGCTTAAAACAGGAAGTCCGCCTTCCTTCCTTGTAAACAGTCGGAAGCAAACAGGCTTAAGCTAAAGCCTTGGAAAGTTTACCTTAAACGTCTAAATTTCCAGCACTAAAAATAGCGAACCCCCCCTTGGAAGCAGGAGAAAGGGGGGGAGTTTTTGGACAATATTTGCCTGCAAAAAGAGAGGGAAAGAAGCTAAATTTCCATCGCTCAGAACCTGGGAACGGGCTGCTATTGTATTCTGGAGCTCTGCATAGACTGTGAATAGACCGTTCATTGACAGTTAGTGTAATAAGAGTGATACATTGTTTCAACTACCCTCTTCTGATTCGAAAGGGAGTAAAATAAACTGAGTAATAGTAGCTGAGATTTGATACTAAATATACTGGTGCAATTGTGGTTTGGAAAAAAAAAAAGAAGTGACATTTTGGACTAACACAATATAAATAGTAACCATTTCCCTCTAGAGGAGGACTTTGAAATTGCTACAAGGATTGGAATTTTCCAATTCTAAAGATAAGACTCTGGGACTGTGGAATTGACCTTGAAGGGCTTAAGTGTTATGGCAGATGGAAAAGAAAAAATAGACCCACCAATCCAAGACAAAACAACAAGGTATGGGAAGTCTTGGCGAAGAGCTTATACATCTGGCCCTCCTGTTTCATCTGTGGCTGTATTGACGTATTCTAAACCAAAAGGAATGATTTCAGAAGAGGCTCTGGCACTTGCTCTGAGCAAAATAAATGAATCATTGGAACAAATGAATAAAAAATTGGATCAGAATACACAAAGTTTAAATCAGAATACACAAAGTATAAATAGTTTAGGACAAAAAGTTAATTCAAATACAGAAGCTATTGAGAAATTGATTCAGGAGTCTAATTCAACTCGACAGATCGCAGAGGAAGTTAAGGAAAAGGTCGTTGCTGTGGAAGTGAAGGTAACTCAGCTGGAAACAGAGAGAGTCCCAGACCTTCAGAAGCAACTTGAGGACCATAAGTTGGCGCTTTCTATGATTGAGCTTAAGGAAAAACAGACAAACTTGAGGATTAGAGCTGTACCTGAACTGGAAAAAGACTGCCTGATAGACTATCTCACGGAGGAATTTGCAAATCATTGGGACTTGGATTTGGAAAAAGAGGAGTTTAGAATTGTGAGGGCCTTCAGACTGGGAAGAGGAGGGAAGAGGGAGAAGAACACAATAAGAAACTGTTTGATTACCCTCCGATCTAAAGAAGAGAGAGATAAAATTTTGGGCTGGCATTATGAGAAGACTTTGGTAATACATCAGTCAAGAGTGGAAATATTTAAAGATATCCCAAAACATCTTCTGGACCTTAGGTCCAACTTTGGAGATTTGGTTGCCCTGTTAAGAAGGAACAAAATCATTTTCAGGTGGGAATTCCCTCAAGGCCTATCCTTCAGTTTCAAAGGAAGGAAAATAAAAATAAGATCAGTAGAAGATAAAATAAAGTTTCTGTTTAAATACGAAGAAGACCTGCAGAAGGGAATCGGAAAAGAGCCAACAGCATTGGACAGAAGATCACCAGATAGAGGATCAGAGCAAAGAGCACTGGAGAGAAGATCACCAAACAGGGAAACATTGGACATATCGACATTATCTTTTGGATTGGACCCCCCAGTGAACGTGCCAACATCACCACCAACAGAGGAGGAGCAAGCTTTGGGGGCAGTTGGGGGGGTACCAAAGTAACCACATGATGGCGCTGCAGGTCTTGAGTTGGAATGTGAATGGACTGAACAGCCCTGAAAAAAGGCGGAGAGTATTTCATTTATTGAAAAAAGAGCATTTGGACTTGATTTGTCTACAAGAAACACATGTGACAAGGTTACACAGGAAGTTATTGAATAATAAAAGATTAGGCCAAGAATTTATCTCATCGGATAAAGTAAAAAAAAGAGGAGTGGTCCTCTATGCAAAGGAGAGTCTATCACCAAAATTTACATTTAAAGATGATAAAGGAAGATTTGTAGCAATTGAAATTCAAACGCAAGGAGAAAAATTCCTGATAATAGGTATTTACGCACCAAATGAAGGAAAATCGGAATTCTTTAAGAAGTTACATGAGATCCTGATGGACTATATGGACTATAATATGATTTTGATGGGAGATATGAATGGTGTAGTGTCTACAAATATGGATAAGGCACAAAGACAGATAGTCACTAAGGATGGAAGACTACCAAAAACTTTCTTTGATATGACTGAAAATATGGACTTAGTTGACATCTGGAGAATGAAGAACCCTCTGGGAAGGGAGGGAACTTTCTTCTCCGAGGCTAAAATGACATGGACAAGAATTGACCAAATTTGGGTAACCAGAGGACTGGCTCCAAAGACTAGCAAAGTTGAAATTTCTCCCAAGACCTGCTCCAATCATAATGCTGTGAAGATGGAAATGAAATTGACGCCAATTGGTTCCTTTAGATGGAGGATGACACTTTGTTTAGGAATGAAGAATTTACCAAGAAGGCCCAAAAAACTTTGAGAGACTATTTTGAGATAAATATGAACACTACTGTGGAAAAAAGAGTAATCTGGGATGCAAGTAAAGCTGTTATGAGAGGATTTTTGATAAAACAGAATGCAGTTAAGAAGAGAATGCAAAATGAGAAAAAAGATAAAATCTTGGAAAAAATAAAGGAAGGGGAGAAGAAATTGAGGGTGAAACCAAAGTCCCAGGAGATTTTGAAAGAGATAAAGTTATATCAAGTACAATATATGAAAATGATGAATCAGGAAATAGAATGGAAGATCAAACAGATGAGACAAAAGACATTTGAATCGGCAAATAAGTGTGGGAAACTGTTGGCTTGGCAAATGAAAAAAAGACAAAAACTTAATACCATCATGAATTTGGAAGTGGAAGGAAAGAATATACAGAATCCAGTGGAAATTAGAAAGTGCTTCCAGAGGTATTTTAAACAACTATATACACAGGAGGAGCAGAAAGAAATGGATATTGATAAATTTTTGAAAATGAATGGACTACAAAAAATTTCCCAAGAAAATAAATTAATGCTGAATTACAAAATAATGGAACAGGAAGTAGAAGGGGCCATTCAGAATATGCAGTTAGGTAAATCTCCAGGACCAGATGGACTGACTTCAAGATATTACAGATCTTTGAAAGAATGGTTAATACAACCTTTAAAGGAAGTCTGTAATGAAATATTGGAAGGGAAAAGGGCACCAGAGTCGTGGAAGGAAGCTTACATTACACTTATACCGAAAACAGAGACTGAAAAGACACAGCTCAAGAACTACCGCCCCATATCACTGCTTAATGTGGACTATAAAATTTTTGCAGACATTTTGGCTAAAAGATTTAAAAAGGTGTTAACAGAAGAAATCCATAAAGATCAAGCGGGCTTTCTCCCGGGCAGACACTTGTCTGACAACACAAGGAATATAATTACCGTAAATTTCGCTCTATAACACGCAGATTTTTTCTCCTAAAAAGTAAGGTGAAATGTCTGTGCGTGTTATTGAGCGAATGTGTGGTCCCTGGAGCTGACTTGCCGGAGCGCAGGGGCAAAATAGGCAAAAATCAAGCAAAAATAAGATCGGGCGGGTGGGCGGAGGGAAGAGGGAAGGCGGAAGCTTCCTGCATTCTGCCTCAGGGTCTTACTGCCCACCCGCTTCTGTTGCTGCGTTTGCTCAAACTCAACAAAGAGCAGGGAATCCCCTGCCCTCCTGGCAAGCAGAGGGTTAAGGAAAGGATCCAGTCCTTCCTTCTAATTCTTTCCTAGTCACACTGCGTGCAGGCTCCAGCCCACCACTTCCTCCTCTCCGTGCTCTAGGGACTCGCAGGCAGCCGAAAAGCAAAAGCATGCAGGTGGGAGAGAGAGAGAGAGGGCTGGCTTGTGTGGGGGGGGGGGACGACTTTTGCTTTACAATGGTAGGTTTCTCATTTCTTTTCCAAAAGCAGAGAGCCCTGCCCCCAGGCCCCCTCCAAATTACAGCTTCTCCAAGCAATGTACTGCTGGAGGGAGACAGTATGCTTGTTTGGAAGAGAAACCCTGCTTCCCTGCTGGTAAGTAACAGCAGGCTGGATTGCAGAGTGAGACATGGAAATCTCTGGATTTATATGCTGTATATCAAATATCTTAATCTATACTTTCTACACGCGGCTGGTAAATCAGAATCTCCTGAGCCAGGAGGATTACAGCATCTCTCCTCTCCCCTTCATTAAAAGCCTAATACTCTTCTTTGAAGAAGTATAACGTGAGAATGTTTTTTTTATATATTTTTTAAAGTTCTTTTCCTCATTGTGCGCTATACACTGATAATTGCTGCCACAATAACAATTGATTGAAAATGGAATTTAGTCTCCCCCCCCCCCCATAGAGAGCTGTTCTTCAAACGTTTAGCCTTAATACAGTGGCTGATGTAATACCCTTCTGCTTCACTAGGCATTTTATATAGGGACATTAAAATTGATTTTCTACATCTTGGCAGATGAAAAAAAGTGTGTTACATGCCCTATTGCCCAAAAGTGTGCAAGCACAGAGCAAAGGTTGCAGTGACAGAGGTGGCCAAAAAAGAAATACCGTAAATAAAAAAGAAATCATACTTCGTATATCCTGTCTGGCTTGGGGGGGGGGGCTTTTGCTTTCCTTCCCTCCCCATTTAAAACGTGGTGACAAAGCACGGATCCACATGGATCCTCAGGATTTTTGCATTGGGTCACCCCAAATTCACCATCAGATCACATTACATGTCCATGGCTACAGTCTGTACCAAAAAAATCACGCACCCACTGTTGCCTGGGGCTGCAATGGTGCAAAAACGTGGTTACAAAGCATGGATCCACATGGATCCTCAGGATTTTTGCATTGGGCTACTCCAAACTCACTGTCAGATCACATGTCTGTGGCCACAGCATGAACCACAAAAATCATACACCCACTGTTTCATTTAGAATATTTTTTTTCTTGTTTTCCTCCTCTAAAAACTACGTGCGTGTTATGGTCTGGTGCGTGTTATAGAGCGAAAAATACGGTAATATCTTAGAAAAATTACAAGTGAAGATTAATACCAAAGCAGTTTTGATATTTGTGGACGCGGAGAAAGCCTTTGACAACATTTCCTGGAGTTTTATGAAGAAGAATTTATTGGGGATGGGGGTTGGTCAAGGCTTTGGAAACGGTATAGGTGCAATTTATTCTGAACAGAAGGCCAAATTAATTGTGAACAATGTGGTGACGGAAGAATTTAAGATTGAGAAAGGAACACGACAAGGTTGCCCAATCTCTCCATTGCTTTTTATATCGGTCCTGGAGGTATTGTTAAATATGATTAGAAGGGACCAATTGGTAAAAGGTATACAAGTGGGAGCCAAACAGCACAAATTGAAAGCATTTGCTGACGATTTGGTATTGACTTTACAGGAGCCAGAATCTAGCACTAAAAGAGTAATAATAATAATAATAATAATTTATTATTTATACCCCGCCCATCTGGCTGGGTTTCCCCAGCCACTCTGGGCGGCTTCCAAAAGAATATTAAAATACTATGTTACATCAAACATTAAAAGCTTCCCTAAACAGGGCTGCCTTCAGATGTCTTCTAAAAGTCTGGTAGTTGTTGTTCTCTTTGACATCTGGTGGGAGGGCGTTCCACAGGGAGGGCGCCACTACCGAGAAGGCCCTCTGCCTGGTTCCCTGTAACTTGGCTTCTCGCAGTGAGGGAACCGCCAGAAGGCCCTCGGTGCTGGACCTCAGTGTCCGGGTAGAACGATGGAGGTGGAGACGCTCCTTCAGGTATACTGGACCGAGGCCGTTTAGGGCTTTAAAGGTCAGCACCAACACTTTGAATTGTGCTCGGAAACGTACTGGGAGCCAATGTAGGTCTTTCAAGACCGGTGTTATATGGTCTCGGCGGCCGCTCCCAGTCACCAGTCTGGCTGCTGCATTCTGGATTAGTTGTAGTTTCCGGGTCACCTTCAAAGGTAGCCCCACGTAGAGCGCATTGCAGTAGTCCAAGCGGGAGATAACCAGAGCATGCACCACTCTGGCGAGGCAGTCCGCGGGCAGATAGGGTCTCAGCCTACGCACCAGATGGAGCTGGTACACAGCTGCCCTGGACACGGATTTAACCTGTGCCTCCATGGACAGCTGTGAGTCCAAAATGACTCCCAGGCTGCGCACCTGGTCCTTCAGGGGCATGGTTACCCCATTCAGGACCAGGGAATCCCCCACACCTGCCCGCCTCCTGTCCCCCAGAAACAGTACTTCTGTCTTGTCAGGATTCAATCTCAATCTGTTTGCCGCCATCCATCCTCCAACTGCCTCCAGACACTCACACAGGACTGTCACCGCCTTCACTGGTTCTGATTTAAAGGAGAGGTAGCGCTGGGTGTCATCTGCATACTGATGAACACCCAGCCCAAACCCCCTGATGATCTCTCCCAGCGGCTGCATGTAGATGTTGAAAAGATGTTGAAAAGTATTAGAACTAATTCAAGAATTTGGTCAGGTTGCAGGTTTTAAGTTGAATAAGATGAAAACTAATGTTTTAGAGAAGAATCTAACTGAGATTGAGAGAGATAAGTTTCAGAAAGAGACAGGATTGACACTGGCTAAGAAAGTGAAATATTTAGGGGTTAACATGACTGCTAAGAATGTGAATTTATTTAAGGATAACTATGAAAAATGTTGGACTGAGGTGAAAAAGGATTTAGAAATATGGTCAAATTTGAAGCTATCGTTGTTAGGTCGAATTGCTGTGATAAAAACGAACGTATTGCCAAGAATGCTGTTTTTGTTTCAAACACTGCAAATTTTGGACAAAATGGACTGTTTCAAGAAGTGGCAGAGAGATATCTCTAGATTTGTCTGGCAGGGCAAGAAGCCTCGTATAAAATTTAAGATATTAACAGATGCTAAAGAAAGAGGTGGATTTGCCCTGCCAGACCTTAAACTTTACTATGAATCAGCCGCATTTTGTTGGCTAAGAGAATGGATGCTTCTTGAAAACACGGATGTGTTGGATTTGGAAGGTTTTAATAATGTCTTTGGTTGGCACGCATATTTGTGGTATGATAAGGTTAAAGCACACAAAGCGCTCAAAAACCATATTGTCAGAAAAGCACTGTTTAATGTTTGGATAAGATATAAGGATTTGTTAGAAAATAAAACCCCAAGATGGTTGTCACCAATGGAAGCAAAGGCTCAGAAAAAACTCAATATGGAGGCCAAATGGCCGAAGTATTGGGAGATTTTGGAACAAGAAGGTGACAGATTAAAACTACAGAGCTTTGAAAAATTAAAAAACAGAGTACGAGAATGGCTCCATTATTATCAAATAATGGAGGCATATAACTTGGACAAAAAATTAGGCTTCCAGGTGGAAAAATCAAAATTGGAAACAGAATTGTTCGACCCTAAAGTTAAGAATTTGTCAAGAATGTATAACTTGCTGTTGAAATGGAATACTCAAGATGAAACGGTGAAATCTGCTATGATTAAATGGGCACAAGATGTTGGACATAATATTATGATGGCTGACTGGGAACAGTTATGGACCACTGGTATGAAGTTTACGGCATGTAATACCCTAAAAGAGAATTTAATGAAAACGATCTATAGGTAGTACATAACACCAGTCAAGCTTGCAAAAATCTATCATCTGCCGATAACAAATGTTGGAAATGTAATGAAACTGAAGGCACATTCTTTCACCTTTGGTGGACATGCCCAAAGATTAAGGCATTCTGGGAGATGATCTATAATGAAATGAAAAAGGTATTTAAATATACCTTCTTGAAGAAACCAGAGGCCTTTCTCCTGGGAATGGTCGGCCAATTGGTGCCAAGGAAAGATAGGATTTTTTTTATGTACGCCACAACAGCAGCAAGAATACTTATCGCAAAGTATTGGAAGACACAAGATCTACCTACCAGGGAAGAATGGCAGATGAAGCTGATGGACTACATGGAACTGGCAGAAATGACTGGCAGAATACGAGACCAGGTAGAAGACTTGGTGGAAGAAGATTGGAAAAAAATTAAAGTATATTTACAAAAACATTGCAAAATTAATGAATGTTAGAAGGATGCTGGAATGAAGCTATATGGTTTTAGCAGAAATGTAATAAAGAATTAAGTAAAAGCTGATTGATAATGGGCTAAAATGAAAAAAATTTAAGGTTAGACCGTTAAGATAAATTATAGAACAAAAATTGAGAAAGATGGAAAGAATTTGCTGAAATAGTGAATTGAACTAGAATACAAAAAAGGGAGGTGTGAGGAGGTCGATAAAACAAGTACCCGGTAAATGAAAGGTAAAGATATGGATTATTGGATGTGTTTTAGTGTTCTTTTGGGGGGGGGGGTTTGCTGTATTGTTGTTGTTTTTTTGTCTCTCTTTTTATCTATTGTAATGTATGTTCTGTTAATTTTTTATTATTTTCCTCTTCTCTTTTTTTTGTAATCTTTAAACTTCTAATAAATATCATTTAAAAATAAATAAATAAAAGCATTTAAATTCAGTATACTTTTCTGGAGTTGGATAAAACCAATATATGCCCTCTCCTGAGCACAAGATAATAACTTGAGGTCATGAAGCTGGATAGTGAAAGATTTGGGACAGACAAAATTACTTCTTCACACAGTGCGAGCCACTGTGGTGTAGTGATTAGAGTATCAAACTAAGACCAAGAAAACCAGGGTCTGAATTCAGCCATGAAGTTCACTGGGTGTGATCTTGAGCCAGTCACTGAGAAGGGGGAGAATCATGTAAGCCACCTTGAACTCCATGGAGAAAAAGGTAGAATGTCACATAGAGTCCATTTTTTCCATATAAAAATCTGGGATATGCGTCTTCCAACACACGCTCCCAGGCAAGTCCCGTGGCCCATACTGTGATCTCTCTCTCTCTCACATACACACACACACCCCGCCAGTAAGGCACTTTCTTTGCCACAATCTCGTATGAAAAAATGGGTGTCCTGTTTTTTCTGGGACACTTGTTGGGTGTGGTATCCTTGCAGCTCACAAACGAGCACACAAACCAACCAACCATGGAATTTGTTCCCACATGAGGCAGAAACAGGGATAGCTTTAAAAGAGGATTAGACAAATTCAAGGAGGACTGGGATATCACTGGCTTCTAGGCTAAGGTTACCAGATTTTTTTCAATGAATCCGGGGACACTTTTCAACTTCAATGGCTTTTGTATGGGGACTGATTTATAAATCCAGGGACTGTCCATGGGAAACGGGGATGTCTGGTAACCTAATTCTAGGTACAATGGCCAGGTTCTCCCTCCACTCTCGAATGCATTATAATTCCAAATGGAGTGCCAGCTTGGCCCTGCAACTGTGGGTGCCCAGGGCCTTGGGTGCTATGCAGTGTGCATGGCCCTAGCAGCAGAATTTGTGGGTGCTTGGGCACCCAGGGCCCCAGGGAGTTGACGCCTCTGATTCCGCATACCAGTTGCTGGGAATCCCAGGTGGGGAGAGTTGTGTTGTGCTTATCTCCAGCTTAAGGGTTTCCCATAAGAGCATCAGGCTGTGGGAGCAGGATGCTGGCCCAATGGGCCCTGGACTTGATCGAGTCAGCCTCTTCTTCTGCTCTTATATGAAGAGCAGCCCAAAGGCCCATCTAACCAGCGCCCTGTTTGGCTGCACACTCATTCTGGGACACCTGGCAATGTCTACAAAAAGGAAGGAAGAACCAGAAGCAGCCACCTTTTCCTGCCATCCTGTCCCTGCTACAATGAGTGGACCAGCCCACCCCTCTGCTGCTGTTGCTGCTGTGCTATTGTTTCATTTTTAATTAATGAAAAGGAGAGCTAATCATTGAATTAAACTTCTCATTACTTGAACTGAATACCCGTTAAGCAAATTTAATTACTGTACGGATTGGGCCTCTCCCTGCCTGTTTCATTAGCTGTTGATAGAGACTGGAAGGCGGGGGTGGGGTGGATAGTAGAAGAGAATAATAATTGAGAAAGAGTGAGGGGGGAATGATTGATTGTGTGGAAACCACAAAGCTCTGAGGTTTGTTTAGAGCTAGGAAAACCAGTTTAAGGAACAAGGCCTCCCCACCCAGCTTGCTCTCTGCTCTACAGTCTCCTGCCTTCTCCTAGCAGACAAGGCTCAGCTGTGCAAGATCTCATAGCGTCATCTTGTTTCCCCTTAGCCAAAGCTCTCTTTGCTTCTCCAGACTGACCAGTTGCAACAGAGAAGCATTGCCAGTGTTTACCATCACCGTATGGGGTTGCCAAATCACCATATTCTGGTTCTCCACATTTCCACAACAGTCCACCAATTTTGCTGAAAAAATCCTCATGGAAATTCACCAGCATCTTACAGCAGATTGATCCTAACTTGTATATGACTGTATGCAATTTCTTCCTGATATAGGCATTTCCACAAAGCACTCCTCTAGTATAAAGTGGATTTACATGTTATTTTCACCAATATATCTTTGTGCATATTTTACCCTAGTGTATGCATTTTTTGCACATATTAGTTGGCTGGAGAACTGCACTGTAAAATTTGATGAAGTGCAATTTTCAAAGGTCAGTGGCAGTTTGGTTCACGTTATTGTTTCAGAAAGTGAAAATTAGGTCCATTTGCCTTTACATAAGAACTGAATTGCATTTCTCCACTCTCCCTGCTTGGGACTGTCCAGGCTCTGCCCCTTGCTAGCCCGGCTCTGCACCCTCCTTGAGTGCTTTTGCTTGGCTGGAACATATTGTTGAACTGTGAAAATGCAGCTAGTGGCTGGACTAGGACCTGGGAGACCAGCATTCATATCCCCACTCAGTCACGAAGCTGACTGAGACTCAGTCCAGCCTACCTCATAGGGTTGTTGTGGGGGTGAAATGAGGAAGGGAACAATCATGTATGCCACCTTGAGCTCCTTGGATAAAAATATGGCATATCAATGCAATCAATCAATCATGCTTCCCAGGTCTGCAGTCTCCTGCAGAAAGGTTAGAGCCACATCCATTGCTCTGCCCCCTTTGACCCCTAACTGCACCCATATTGGCCTGTGTCCCCACCACCTGGGGCACACGATCCCTGGAAGGTTCCCTGTGGGGGAATGCAGACTTCAGGCTTGTAAAGTTTCCCCACCCAGTCCTGCAAAGATAGTTTATGAGAGTAGCATCATTATGAGTCCTTACTGTGCCACCTCTGAACATTGTGGATGCAACACGGAAAATGCAAAAGAGCCATCTTTAAGCTGAATGTGTGCTCTGTTGAATGACACTCTTTAATTTGGTTTGCAGACACAGGAGATTCAAGTACCCATTCAGAATCACTGCTGAAAACACATCCCTCCCACTCTAGCTCTGCCCTTCACTTTTGTTCACCTGCTCTCATTAGAAAGAGGCAGCACCTTTGATGTCAAAGGCTGATCTGTGGTGGGGGGGCGAGGCACAGAGGTTGAGCTTTAATATTCAAGAGGCTCAGGTGTGGTGGAGCTGGCTGCTAATGAAAGCAAATGGCATGCATTGAAGCATGATTCTTTTAAAGAAGAAGAAAATCAAGGATGTCCTATTGTGTACTTAGGACAATAAGCAGAGCCTTGCTGGGTTAGAACGAAAATCAAGCACTTTGTGGTGGTGAAATTCAAAACGGGTACTTGGCTAGGCAAACATCCCTGCTTAATTTTTTGCACCACCACCTCTTGTTCCCGAGCTACACTCAGAGAGTCAGAGTGCAGGGAAGGCCTTTAATCTGCACCTAGATGGGGGAGCACCTGGGCTATGGGCAACAAACCTATGCTGCATCTGAGACAAAGAGCAGAGCTGCAGGCCTATTAACACTTGCTCCATCTTCAGTGGGACATCTCTTAGCTCTTCACTGCCCTCCCCTCGTGCCCATGGAAGAAGCAGCGTGGATGTAGCTGGGAGGGCTGTGCATGGCATCTGGTTGAATCCCAGATACTGAACAGAGTTGGGCTGATTTGGGTTGACTCAGAATTCAGCTAGATTGGGTTGAGGCAGCCTCAGATCACCCCAGGTCAGATCAGGTCCACTTGGGGGCAATTTGAGGCTGTCAGAAGGTGGGTGCTCTGGTGGCAAGTAGGGAGAGAAGGAGGTATGGGGCATGTGCACCTTCTCCGTCCAATTAGCCACATGTTTAATTAGGGTTTAAAGCCTGGATCAAGCATATGGTTGGATTGGGAGTAGGAAAGGCACATCTTCTCCCCACTCAAAAAATCTTCAAGACTGTGCAAGGCCCCCAACACTTGGATCCAGGTCACATCTACCTTGGCTCTTTCCAGATTGGATTGGAGCCACTCCAAAGTACCAGACTCCAGAGTGGATTGGGAGACCCATGCACAGCCCTAGTAAGTGAACACTTTGGGGACCAACAGGCATTCAACCCAGAGGCCTCTGACTGGCCTTGAGGGGGGGGTGCTTTTCCTTGCCCTGGCTCCAGGGCAGAGTGAAAGGGGTTGGTGGCAAGAGCAGGACTGTGTAGGAATGGCAGCACAAAAGGGAAGCACTGAGGAGCACTTTGAGGCCCCTTTGTGGAGAAAGAGGAGTCCCAAGCCTCTCCTAAAGGGTGGAAAAGGGACTCCAAAGACTCGCTCACACATTACACTAAACACGGGGAGGGGGGACTGCCTCTGCACATGCACAAGTGCTTGTGGGAAAGAGCTCACACTTGCTGATGTGTGCAGCTCAACTCTTGTGCACGCAGGTAGAGAGGTTGTACGCTCATTAAATGTAATGTGGGAATACCCCTAATGCCTCCCCCTCAACTGCCCCAATTTTGCCAGGATGGTCCCAGAACTGGTAAAGCCATCATGACTTCTGACTTGATTTCAAGGCTTTGTTCCCCTTTCACAGCATGGCCCCAACAGTGAGTGAGAGAGTAGGGCAGCAGCAGTGGACCACAGAGGCCACAGGAGGCCTGAGGCTCAGCTGCCATCCGTGCAGCAGACTGGACTCTCTAAGCTGTGTGTTTTGGAACTGACCCACACAGATCCTGCCTCTCTGCCCTTCATAGCATAGCGGCTGGCTTTGAGCTTGGCAGCACAGCCTGATGATGCATACTCTCCAACATTTCTCCAATGAAAATAGGGACATCCAGAGATAACATTATTATCAATTTATGATATTGTGGAAGGTTCGCAGGCTATGAAGGACTTGCTCACAAATGTATTGGCAGCTGCACAAATTATTATAGCTAGGAAGTGGAAGGGGCAAGCAGACTATAAAATGGAAGAATGGTATAAAGATGTGTGGGATATAGCTATTAAAATGGAAAGGGGTCAAACCATCGCAAGAGGTGTTGAAATTTTGGGAGGCTGGATAGTTACGGTACAATGGAATGGCCTTAGTGGTGGGGTGCACATTTTTATTCTTATTTATTTATGATTATTACAGTGCTACCTCTGGTTACGAACTTAATTCATTCTGGAGGTCTGTTCTTAACCTGAAACCATTCTTAACCTGAGGTACCACTTTAGCTAATGGGGCCTCCCACTGCCACAGTGTGATTTCCGTTCTCATCCTGGGGCAAAGTTCTCAACTCGAGGTACTACTTCTGGGTTAGCGGAGTCTGTAACCCGAAGTGTTTGTAACCCGAAGTGTTTGTAACCCGAGGTACCACTGAACTTTGTCAAACAAGAAAAAGAAAATAAGAAAATAGGGACGTCCCGTTCCATAATGATAATTTTACTATTTATACCCCACACATCTTATTGGGTTGCCCCAGCACTCTGGGCAGCTTCCAACATGTATAAAAACATAATAAAGCATAAAACATTTTTTAAAAAACTTCCCTATTGCCTTCAGATGGCTCGGGGGTCAGATAACTCCAAACCCTCCATCCTAAGGACATCCTAAGGAAAAGTGGAACATTCCAGGATCAAATAAAAAACTGGGATGTCCCTGGAAAATAGGGACCCTGGGAGGGTCTGGAGGATGTCCTTCATTCCCCAGAGCACCACTGGGAGCCAAAGCCAGAGCAGCAGCGGTGGGTGAGTCTTGAGTGCTACCAGGATGGGAGAGAGGGTGGAGGAGATGGGAGGAATGACTGGTGCTCAGTGCTAGGATCCTGCCCAGTAACTTGTGATATAATGAAAATGTGGCAGTAGTGCATCTGAGCATGTACAGAGTTTGCGCATGTGTATTTCTGCCCCCAGCTTTCCCGCCAGACAGAAACACCTTGCAGTCATCAGATGAAAATGTGAGGGTTTTTTTCCAGATGAGAAGAGGTGGCATAGCAGATGTTGGCTGGCTAGTATCACTTGGGACTTTTAAAATATCCTTTTCAGCCATTGAGGGATGGCTTGTTTTCCAGGGTGAGTTCCAGGATGCTTGTCCATCCTTACCAGCAGCCTATGTCCTGCTATGTTGGCTTGGGAGCACCCAAGCAGAGTATGGCCTCTCAGCCTGGACTTTCTCCTTAGCTGTTGTGGCTGGCTGGCCAAGTAGCTCAGGTGCAGGGAAGCCTTTTCTGCCCGAGGGTCACATTCCTTTCTGGGCACCTGCCGGTGGTGGGTGGGGACAGAGGCAGAAGTGGATGAAGTGAGGGATGTGAATGACACCTTTCTACAGCAGGCAACTTTCTACACTCCTAGCCAAGGAGGGTGCCAAGCAGGGCTGGTGAAGGGTGTGCTGAGGGCATGCGACTAATCCCAAGGGCCCTGGAGGGCTGTATTTTGGGTTGAGGTGCCACACTCTGGAAGTGGATATTTTCTTCAGTGGCCTGACTACTCAAGGGGGTAGGATGGATGGGTGGCAGTGTGGATGCAAGTCTGAGGCACCAGCTGTGAGGATTTGCAGCAGTTAAAAGAGGCCAAGCCATTTTGCCATGGTTTCTTTAAGCCCAAGCTATTTTGTCTCTGCCTGCAGGGAAGCTCCCCAGTTCTAATCCCAGCAACTCTTTGTAACCAGAGCCACAGTGATGAGACAGTAAGCTGCAAACAGCAGAGTCTCTCTCTGCTTTATCCAGGCTTTTTTTATCCAGCAGGTTGCAGTCCAGCCATCAGAGCAAAGTGAGATTGTACAGAGGAGATTACTGTTCCTTTTCTCCACCCCAACTTCATGTTCAGAGAAGGGAAAGAAAGTGTGTGTATGTGTTTGTGTGAGAGAGGAAATGAGTGATGTAGAAAGGTCATATTGAAGCCCAGGCTCCGCTTAATGCGATTTGGAAGCATTAGGAGCAGGGGGATAATTTTTTAAAAAAATAAATAAATTCTGTGATAACTTAGAAATTGACTTTTAAGGAAGGATGTGACTCTTTTGAAGCTGTGGCAGTAGCATGGGAGCCCTGCTTGTAAGCTGTGCTCCTGTCTGCAGGGAGAAATAAATGTCTATATCTTTCATGTCAGAGCCCCCCACAAGGCAGTGATATAGGCTTCCTCTAGGGATGTTTCACGATTCGTTTGGCCCAGGTTCTTTAAGCTCATTTGCACCATTTTTTTTAAAAAAATTCCCCTGCACTTATTTTAACCATTCTTCATCAATTAATGAGAAAATAAATTGGATTCAAAAATATCAATAGGGAGAGAATCAATAGGGAAGGAATTCCCATGAGTGGAGTATAGGGCTTTTGTCATCCTTACTTACTTCCAGTGCGGCCAAAGCACATTTGTGCTTTCATTCTGCAGATAATCTCCCCAGTGGAGTGCACTCTCTGCAGCCTTCCTAGGTGCCCACGTTTCAGTCAAGGCCCAGCAGAAGGACATCGTGAGATAACACCTCTGGTGGCTGGTGCCCATTTGGATTGGTAGAGCAAAAGGCAGGGAGACAAACAGCAGGTGGAGCCAGTGACAGGGAGAGCCAACTAATGCTAGCTTGGTCTCCTCCTCTTCCTTTTTGACTTTTGAATTCTCAATACTGAGACTAAGGGGAGGAAGTGGACAGTCAAGGCAAGCCTCTGAACTGGGTGCAAGGAAGAGGGCGGCCGAGTGGGAGCCAGCCTCCACTGGGTAACTCCTCTCCAGGGGCTTATTCAGATCAGGAAACGTAGACATCCAGGGAAGCTGCAGAGTACTGGAGAAATACTTAGTGCAAAGCAACATACACAGATGCCTTGGCCACCTGGCTAAAAGAAAAAAAAAGAAAAAGGTATGCTCAAAACTCCACAAAGGCTAAATTCTAATGAAATTCTCGAGTATCCCAAAAAGGAAGCAGGAAAATGGAAGCATCTCTTTCAGGAAAAGAAAACTTCTGGGAAATAGGCAGAGATATTTTGGCACAGCAGCACTATCCCGAACTAACACAGAGATCAGGACAAAAATGATCCTTTGGTTTTCATGCTACCTTCAATTATGCAGTGCAGTTCTCTCCCCCCACCCCCCAATGCACCAAAGTACAGCTAAAAATACATATTGTAGGTTAAACAGCTGCAAAAACATGTCTTTGCATATTTAATGCATATTTAAATATTTGCTGGGAAACACATTGAAAAATTATATACACACACTGTTGCAGAAACTGGATAGAATATACTTACATTGAACCCTAAAATAGGGTTTATTCCTGGGGGAGGTTGGGGGGGAATATTGCATCTTATGTTCCTTCGCAGTCTTATCCCTGGGAAAACACAGTTTGCCTCCCCAAAGAACAGCAGCAATGAGGTCTCTACTCATGAGGGTGTAGGAAAGCACACCTGGGAGCAATAGATAATGAGTTACACTATCAGTTCTCATTCCCCACCCCCACCCCGGGAGTTAGCTCAGTGATATTATCCTCTGTTTCATATGGTGGTAAATGAAAGCAGAGAGGTTAAGCGATTTGCCCAAGGTTGGTGAGTTAATCAGTGTCAGGGTGCCATCCTGCATCCAGTCACCTGCGCATTAACCACCTGCTCAGCCAAGGATGAGAAAAGTGGCCGTTTTCCTCTCACTAAACACTCCTCTCCAAAGAGGCCACCTACTAGTTCTGTTATTTCCCTTGTTGCACTCATTTAAATGGAATAAACAGCCTTGAAAGAATGCTAGCTTCTTTTCTTCTTATTTTTTTAATGAAAGAAACATATTTAAATACAGTACATTAACAGCAGGTAGTGCTTTGTACTGCTTGTCCTCCAGTTGGTGGGGGTCAGGATGGGGGCACCTGAGCTACTCCAGGTGCTTCTTGGGGCTCTGCTGTCATGTGCAGATTTTTCTCCCCTCTGGACCCCCAACCCCCCTTGAAGAAGGATATTACAGATGGCCGAAATAAAGGATCCCACTGCGACTTTCAGATTTCCTGCTCACCTTTGTGCATCAACACCACTACGCAAGCTCTTTCTCTACTTGCGGCTGGCACAGGTATAGGCAAAATAATGAGGGGGCAGCGAAGTGCTGTTTTCTTAGGAGAGGAATGTGTATTGCATTTCTAAAGAGAATGAGTATTGGAAAGCTTTCCACCTTTTCTCCCTTTTTTCTTCCTATGCAGAGGTTGATTGCTTGCTAAATAAATGTTTCTTTCTCTCAGGGTTACAAAGCAATTAACTTGCATGGGAAAGTTTGCATAGACTTAAGAGAGAGTCAATTGTTTTGCTAATTCCTTTGCTGATAAGGAACTTCCTTGCCAGAGGTAAAAGCTGCCTGCTGATCTGGAGAGTGAAGAGAAGAAGTGGGGGTGGAGGTGGGGAGAAAGCAGGCAGCAACATGGAGGTTAAATTCACAATCTGGTAAAAGGATGCAAATTGAATCCTGTTATGCAAATCTGCAGACTTTGATTCTGATCACAGAATTTATTTTATGTCATTTCTGTACGATTTTGCTCGCTCTCCGCGTGACTCCAAACCATGCCACAAAATGTCAGTGGCTAATTTATAGAACCATAAAATTGTAGAGTTGGAAGGAATCCCAAGGGTCATCTAGTCCTGAAATGCAGGAATCTCTTCTAAAGCATCCATGACGGATGACCATTTAAAAAACCCCAATGAAGGAGAGTCCACCATCTTGCGAAGGAGTTCATTCCACTGTCAAATAGCTCTTGTCACCAGAAAGTTCTTCCTGATGTTGAGTCGGAATCTCCTTGCTTGTAACTGGAATCCATTGGTTTGAGTCCTGCCCTCCAGAGCAGGAGAAAACAAGCTTGCTCCCACTTCCATGGGACAGCCCTTTAGCTATTCCTTCCCTCTTGGCTCTCCCACCTGTGCCAATAGTCCACCCCATTCAGGGTCTCTTGACCTTCAGAAGGGGCTTGAAGGGACAGCAAGGTGAAGAGATTAGGAAATCCCCTTTCTGCCAACCCATTTCCAGCAGAATGTCCTTGGGTCCAGTCCATGCAGTGTATAAAAGTTACAGGTAGGGAGCCCTGTCATGAGAGAGGAACTCCTCCCCTTCTCTCAAAACATCGGAAGGAATGGCTTCGACAGGTGTGCCTGAATTATTTTGGCCTGTGGGCCACATCCACACTTGGTGAGCCTTTCAGGGCCACATTCCAGTGCTTGGTGTGGACAAAAGTTGGTATGGCCTCCTCTCACCATCATATGCAGATTTTATTATAATCTTATTATTATAAAATAAAATCTTCTTGCATTTTGAAGCTGACATCAAAACTGCTGGGTCCTGTGGGGTTGAGTAGGGGGCAAGAAAAGAAATACCTGCATCGCCAGATTGGGTCTTGAGACTGAGTGTTACCCACCATTGGTCTATCTAGCTCAGCATTACACTGACTGGCTCTCCAGAGTTTCAGATAGGAGGATCTCCCAGTCCTACCAGCAGATGGGACACCATGACGGAAACCAGAGCGCATGGAAATGCTGTTTGCCTTCCTACTGCAACGGTACTTATTTATCTACTTGCACTGGCATGCTTTCAAACTACTAGGTTGGCAGGAGCTGGGACAAAGTAACGGGATCTCACCCAGTCACATGGACTCAAACTGCCAACCGTCCGATCAGCAAGCCCAAGACCGCAGCATCACCCACGTCCCTCTTCTGTATATAAAGCAGATGCTCTCCCAGTGACCTACACCCCTTCCTCTACAGTCCTCCCTCTGTTTTGCTCCTCAACGTAATTCTTAGATTGTACGCTTCTTGCAGACAGGGACCCATATAGTGAAATTCTCTAAAGCAATGCTTCCCCATCTGGTGACCTCCATATGTTTTGGACCCCTCCCTCCTGCATAATCCCAGACCAAGGTCAGTTAGAGGGTACCAGAGTGGGGAGGGCTACTGTAAAGCATTGTGCACATGAATGACTCTATACACACAACAATGAATACAACCAGAATGAGTTGTCCTGAGTGATGTGGTTTGAGTTTCTTTTCCAGCATCTTCCCTTTTCCTCCCCACCCGCCACACTTTTTCATTTCTTAGATCCCCGGTGGAAATTCAGATTTGCACATTTGGGGGGGGGGGGGCAATCGTACCTGCTGCTTTTACATTTCCAAGGTTATTTCTCATTACGGAGACCAGAGGAGGCTAATTAGCGTAACAGCACCAAATACAACACAGAACAAAACCTCCTCTATGCCACCCCAAAAGACTATAAACCAGTTTTGAAGTGGTAGACATTAAGATGGGGCTGTTACATTACTGTTATTAAATTGCTGTCTGATTATGTCAGAAAGGGCAAATTCTCTTCCAGGAATTACAGTTGTACCTTGGTTGTCGAACGGAATCCATTCTGGAAGTCCGTTCAACTTCTGAAAATGTTCGTAAAAAAAGGCGAGGCTTCTGATTGGCTGCAGGAGCTTCCTGTACTCAAGCAGAAGCCACATAAGCTGCGTCTGACTTCCAAAGAACATTCACAAACCGGAACACTCACTTCCAGGTTTGCGGCTTTCGGGAGCCAAAATGGATGAGTACCAAGGCGTTCAACAACCAAGGTACAACTGTACTGACCTAGGATTATACCCAATGTAACGCTAAGGTAAAGCCACTTAAAACTATTCTTGTTGCACTGACAGAACATTGTTGCAAGCAGGAAAACACAAGTGCATTACCAAATATGGTTGAACAATAGATTCCTGTGTCACACAAACATTAAATTCTGCTTTCTGCTACTGCAAGGGCTACCAAATGACAATGATCAAGAGGACAACAGGACACAATAGCAAAGCTAAACTAGTCAGGAGTGAAAATCTCAGCTTATGTAAGAAGCCTGCTTTTATTTTTATTTTATTTTTAAAGAAAAGAGAGTTCCTGTAGAGAGAGTTCTATAGGTTGGAAGGTGCAGCTAAGAATATTTTCTCCCATTGCTCGCTCACCCACCAGATGATGGGGCACCTGGAGAAAGGCCTCCCGGAGAACCGTAGCTCAGTGCTAGAGCACCTGCTTTTCATGCAGAAGGTTCCTTGGCATCTCCATGTAGGGTGAGGAGAGAACCTGGCCAGAATCCCTGGGGAGCCTCTGTCAGCCAGTGTAGATAAGACTGAGCCACATGGATCGAGGCAGCTTTGTATGCTCCTATGTACCTGAGCCAATCTGTTGGGAGAGGATATATTTATTAGATATTATCCTTCCTTCTTCATTCTCCTTCAGCAGAGTGCCCTCCCTTTGCAGCTTAAAGGGAAGCTTAGATAGGCTCGTTTTAGTATTTTAGTTTAAGTAATCTAGGATGCTTAAAGGCGTTATTTGGAAAAGAAAACATCACAGTAATTACCAATATACAGTAGACCCTAGTAATTTTCGGGTTGCGAATGCGGCAAACCCGGAAGTGTATACTTCCAGGTTTCGCTGCATGCACAGAAGCGCTCAATCACGCCACGTGTGCGCCCAGAAGGGTGCCTCTGGTTACAAAGATTTCGGGTTACAGCTGGGCCTCCGGAATGGATCCCGTTCGTAACTGGAGGTACCACTGTACTGAACATGAGATGAATCAAACAAAAATGTGAATCTTAATTCCCTTTTTCTTTTTCTGCATACACCATATGAAGAAAGATATAATATGAATAAAATGTGATAAAATAAAATGTGACTAAAAAGCATGGGTGTTTTGTATCTTATTGATTGTATGTTCATGTGACCCATATTTTAGCATAAGTTGGAGGAACCATGCATCCCTATGCCTCCTTATTTGCAAAGGTATCAAATCAGCCCATATTGCCCCAAAGAAAAAACCCTGTCTTTTTTAGCTAGATCCTACCCTGGCAAGACTTTCAGCCTATGAGATCCACCCCATCCCCCAGGCTATCAGCCAGACGCTTGAGTACCAGTACAGTAGTCCAAACTGACTAGCTCAACCCTTTCTCAAAACCTTGTTATAGACATCCTTGCTGCTGTCAAACGATGAGAAACAAGTTCTTTATTTTTGAGGGGTTTATCAGATGTAGAGAATAAATTGAAAAGGAGGTGGGACAACAGTTCGATTTGTCATTAGAGAAATCTCCTTTAATGCCTTGACCCAGAATTCTGCAAGCTTAAGGCAGCCCCTGCTCACTGCTCTGCCCCTAAACTATCACCCTTCAGGAACCAGGCTAACCAGCTTCTCCCCTCACCTCCCCATAGCCTGCCAGAATGTAAAATAAGGGATGGATGGCAACCTTATTTGTGAGCAGCTTTAAATCTTCACCAAATTCAGCATGGAGGATTTACTATGGCTGGAAGGCGGAGGAAAGTACCACAGAGAATAGCAGGGTTTTCTCGTGGTTGGCAGCTGAGTGGAATAAATCCGTCCAGAGAGCATAAATTGTTTAAGCAGAGATCTTTCTCACTTGAATATTTTGGGAAGAAAAAGAGGGGGGAAATGTATCTAGTCAAGGTCAAAGCTATAATTCTCTTCTATTAAAAAGGGAGGAGGGGAGGAAAGATCTCTTTCCTTGTTAAGTCTGGCCAAAGGAAGCTAAACAGTGGGGAAGGGAGAGAGCAGAGCTGCCTTTCCTGATCTGTCTGGTTATATTAAGCTAAAGAGCTCTGTGTAATGGGGAGTTATGCTCCTGAATGGTGAGTTCTACAAGGGTCTCAGTGCAGAAAAGAGACAAGAAATATCCTACCTAAAAGGGGGTGAAAGAGGAGCAGTTTGCAAGTACCAGATTAAAGCAGGATGAGGCCCCCGCCCCCTCCCTGAGTGGCAAGCCAGCTTGCCAGTCTTTCAAATCAGCCACATATCCCCATGAGTTCATTGTTCAACTTCTGGCACTGCTGCCATTTGGGGGATTTGGTATTGAGGGCAGGCAGTGACACCTTGATTTACCCCCAGAATGTGTCTGGATCCCACATGGGGTCCATAGGGAAGGAGACCAACTAGAGGCCACCAGTAATTCTCCAGCCCAATAAGCTGAAAGCAACTTATTTTAATGCTCCTATCTGTTCTGCAGGGAGTGCTCTCTGAGAACTGCTAATGGCCAGATCCTCACAGGTGCCAGTCTTGTTGTGTGCACGTTTGGCACATGGTGGTGGCAGCCATGGCCCTTAGCTTGCCTGCTGCCGCACGCCTTTCCTGCTGCTTTCAGCGTGGCGTTTCCTGTCGGCAGGGGTGGTGGGCAGCAGGCTGGGCCCCGTGGCCCAGGGGCCAAAGGAGGCACTGGTGGAGAGAGGAGAACCTGAATGGGGTCCTTTGCCCCGTGCAAGGGGCACATGCCACCACCAAGGAGCACAGGAAGGTGCTGCAGGTGACCAAAGGTTGGTGAAAAAACCAAGCCTAAGACGGATAGGATTGGCAGTGGGGCTTATTTGCACCCCCCCCCCATTTTTTCCAAGTTGGTACCCCTGAGGGAACTTAGTGCCTGCTACACGGAAATCCCTCTCCCAGGCTGCTCCTCTGAATAAAAACTTCTGAGGGAGGTGGAACTACCCAGAAGGTCCTCTTTGCTCATCTTAACACCTAGGAGGGTCTGTAGGGAAGGAGATGGTCTTTCAAATCTTTGAGGCGTAAGTAATTTAGGGCTTTGTACACTAATGTGTACAATGGGGACGCGGGTGGCGCTGTGGGTTAAATCACAGAGCCTAGGACTTGCTGATCAGAAGGTCGGCGGTTCGAATCCCCGCGACGGGGTGAGCTCCCGTTGCTCGGTCCCTGCTGCTGCCAACCTAGCAATTCGAAAGCACGTCAAAGTGCAAGTAGATAAATAGGTACCGCTCTGGCGGGAAGGTAAATGACGTTTCCGTGCGCTGCTCTGGTTCGCCAGAAGCAGCTTAGTCATCCTGGCCACATGACCCGGAAGCTGTATGTCGGCTCCCTCGGCCAATAGAGCGAGATGAGCGTTGCAACTGCAGAGTCGTTCGCAACTGGACCTAATAGTCAGGGGTCCCTTTACCTTAATGTGAGCAGCTTGCATTGGGCCCGGAAAGAAACAGGCAGCCATTGCCACTGCTTTACAACAGGGGTTCTGTTCCAGCCTGATCATGGAAATCATCTGTAGGAGCATTGTTCTTTATCTACCAAGTTGGCAAGACTCATCTGATGTCAACACATAATGGAGCCTTCTGTGTTATTTTCCCAGTCCTAGGGAAGACTCTTCCAATAGAGGTTCAGCAAGAGCCTTCTGTATTAATTTCAAAAATTTTGCTGAAAACATTTCTATGGTGCCAGGCTTATGCAGGCAGTAGTAGTAGTAGTAGTAGTAGTAGTAGTAGTAGTAGTAGCAATAATAATAATAATAATAATAATAATAATAATAATATACTATTTATACCCCAACCATCTGGCTGAGTTTCCCCAGCCACTCTGGGCGGCTCCCAATGGAGTGTTAAAAACAATACAGTTAATAAAACTAATATGTCTTCCTGCAAAAGCCAGTTGATTTCTGATTTTTTAAATGTGGTTTTTATTGTATATATAAATGCAGTACACCACTCTGATATTTTAATAAAACTGCAGGATATTATTCCTATAAATATTCCTATGAATATTATTTCTGTAAGTATTTCTACAAAGAAGTAATGTTTCCCTTTCTGCAACAACAGTATGGTGTCTGTAGTGAAATCCCAATGCTCGGGACTCTGTATGCTAGCCCCTTACTCAAAAAGCAATACCTGCATGTTGGAATTTCATTGCAAACAGCCACACACAAGGATTAGGGAAGTTGGAGGTGGGTCTAAATGTGAAATCCATGCCTCTGTTCCGTCAACATGGCCTGGCCCTACATGCAAGTCTCATACGAAGAGCCCTCTGTATCAGTAGAGGTGGAGCTAAGTGCAACAGGCTTTGTAAGCAGGAACTGACGTAGCACCATAAGGGAGGAGGGGTGGGAGGCAAAAGTGGCTAGTTTAAAAGTAAAAAAGAGCTCATTTGGCCAAGTTCTGGCCAACCTTTGACTGGTAGCAAACACTTCTTCCAATACTCAAAAACCAAAGATTAATCAATGTGGTTGATGATGCTCAGGAAACTGTTCATCCCAACAGACGTCACTCTTATGTTCTGTGGTGCGTAGATGTGCAGGGACTCTATCAGGATCTCTAATGAGGCCTAATTGGATATTGATTGTCTCAGGCTTCCTTCCAGCCTTTATTTCTTGATCTCTCCCATCCCATGACCTTCACTCCTCCTCTTCTACTTCTGGGTCTCCTGGTCTCCTCAGTCCTGGCTGTTTCTTTCTTATCTGCTCCTTATTGATAGGATAGGGGGGAAATTCCTAATTCACCCTTTGCAAAACAAACAGAGCTGAAGCTCAGCCATCCTTCAAATGTGCACTTCTCTGAATTTTCCATGAACTTCTCCAGCCAAGTCATGCGTACAGAAATGCATAGCCCAGGGTGAATTGTGCATTAAAATTATATACTGCTCTGAGGTTTGTTTTGCTTTGCTTCTACAATCAAGCAGTATATAAATTGTATGAAATAAATAAAATATACTAGCGAAAGTATTATACAAACATGCCTTATCTTAGTGGGGGGGACTGCATTGCAAGATGTTGTCTATTGGGGAGCAGCATAGAAGATTAGCTGTAGTATGCAGTAAAATGCTGAATTTTCATGAGGACTTTAATTTTTTTAAATCACAAACTGCTATGGAAATGTAGAGTTCTGGATTTGCTATGGGGGGGGGGGAGAAACTGAGAGAAACCAAAATTCACCAAGACTCTGAGAAACTGAGATTCGCCCGCCCCTCCCTCAGATAAATCTGTGTGCTGCTCCTCCTTTTCCTCTCTTTGAATCATATTTGCAGATCTGCCATTTCCAGGTAACTGTTAGCTGAACCCTTAGGGACCGACTGGACAGTGTCCAGCTATTGTCTACACTGACTGGCAGTAGTTCTCCAGGATTTCAGGAAAGCAGAGGGCTTTCCCACGATCAACAACCACATCTTCTTCTTCTTCCTCCTCCTCCTTCTTAAAGGAGATACCAGGGATTGAACCTGGGACCTTGTGCGTGCACACAATGTGCTCTTCCCCAATGGTCCCTTCCCACCGCCAGCATTTTAACTGTAAGCTCCTTGGGACAGGGAGCAACCCTCTTGGGTATGAAACTCTGCAAAGTGCCATCTAGACTGATGCTACCTATCTATCACCAGCTATGCCCCTCCCAAACACACTATTTTGTGCTCACAAATAGGATCTAAGACCAGGTGATGCAAATGAATACCATTCCCTGCTCCACTTGGAGAGACTGTGGAAGTGAGGGAGCTAAGTTGGCCTTTCACTTCTGACAGTGGCTGGGACATGGAGGGGAACCCGCGACTTACTACGTGCAAAGTATGTGTTATACCACTAGATTACAGCTTTATCTTTTCCACCTACAGTGACCCTAACCCCTTCCAATAACAGCCTTTTTGGTAGTAATAAATAAAATCCATGAACAATGACCATGTTACATTTTCCTTGTGCTGCTTCCTTCCACAAGAATGTAACAAAAAGGTGGTTGTGTCAAGACTGTTGGATAAAAAAAGCATAAATTGGGGCAGGATGATGCCCCCCTGCCACCTACCCGCATTTTGCCATCACTCTGTAAACCAGTATCTCTGCCCTTCTGGGCAGATGACCACTCTGTCGTTTCCATTCATTTCAAGGGTACTGATTTTTAAAATGAGGTTTTACATAAGAGCAGAACAAGACCCCTGAGGGAGCTATTACCTGACTTCAGCTGACTGCAACTGGCCCAAACCTTTGGCTGACAAATGATTTCGTGTTTTGTGTGTGTGTATTTTAAAAAAGAAGATTACTTCCATGATAAACAGACTGGTGGTCTGTGCCTGTGTGGTTTACCCTCCGTGCATTTGCTAGCGACAAGCTTCTAAAATGTGGCCCCTTCTGCAAACAACCCACTCTACCTAAGTGCTTGTGAAATGTCTGCACTGTTGCCCTCCACTCTACGCCGAGTCTTTTTAAAGTGAACCAGCATTCAGTAGTTCATGTTCAAAGAAGGGGGGGCGGTCCCCCCCCCGAGCTGAATAAGTGGCTTTCCTTTTCAAACCCACTCAACACAGGCATAAATGGTACCGTTTTTAGACACTCCAGGCAAGTAGGCTTGCATGACGGAAGAGGAGATGATGGCTCTTACTTGCTTTTCAGTCCCTTGTGGATACACAACTTGCATTTATCTTTGGATATGCAGTAGAGCAGGAGGCGAGGGACCCGGGGATGCGGATATAAATGTATGAAGCTCTCTTCTGGTAAGTCCATTGGCCCTTCTATCCTGGTATTATTGTCTGCTGTGAAGGTAAAAGCCCTCAAGGGCTTCAGCCAGGGGTCCTTTCTGTCAGCTGTAATCTGATCCTTTTAAAACAAAGGTGCCAGAGATTGAAGATGAGCTCTTCTGCATGCAGAGCATGTGCGTGGCACCTCTGAGCTAGACCACCTCTCCAAATTTACCAAAAGAGAGTCAGAAAACTTAATAAACACTTTTTTAAAGAGAGAGAGAGACAAGCAAAGCCTCAGGCACTTTAAAGATGGTGAACTGTCTGTGTTGCTGGCACATCACTTAACAAAAAGGTCACTGCTGCAAGGATCTCACAACCTGAATTTTGACAGAGAGAGAGAGAGAGAGAAAAGGAAAGGAAAGACAAAGCATGGACAAGGGGTGAAGGATATAGTTGGGTTGAGAAAACTCCTCAGGGCTGTGTGTCATGGGGCTGAACTGTCTAGCCTGCCACCCACCACCAATGCAGCTGGCTACCTGCTCTCTGCACTGGGGCCTTTCCCCCAGTGACTTCATGCCAAAGTAGCCTCTTATTTGTATCACTGCAACGTGCTGAATGTGGGGCTACCCTTGAAGATGGTGAGCCAGCAACAGCCCCGCCCCAGAAGGATCCCAGGAAACGGAGTCAGGCATTGGTCCATCTAGCTCTCTGCTTATGTATACTGGCTGGCAGTGACTCTCCAGGGTTTCAGACAGGTAGCCTTTCCCATCCTCACCTGGAGATGCCAGGGATTGAGCCTGGGACCTTCTGCATGCAAAGCAGATACTCCAGCATTGAGCTATGGTCCTTCCTTGTTCATTCATTCATTCATTCATTCATCCTCTCAGGCGTGGGCAGGGCTTGAGGGCTGGGTCAGCTGCCAGGCTGGTTGATGCCTTACTAACCTGTTTCATATTTGGCAATGTTTGATGCTTTAGCTGCTCTATTTTATTATTGTTATTTAACCCACCTTTTGTTAGGGGGCTGAAGAAACTCTGATATGCCACATTATACAGCCCTTCCCACAATTATCTTTAGGGACTCTGTCCATAACTTAAAGGGGGGGGGGCTGCTTTTCTTTTAAAAAAACTGCTAAGCCAAATGCAAAATATCTAAATATTACAATTTCCATTAGATGTGGAGCCCTTTCCTCTTTGATTTATCTTTTAAAAATCTTACACATGTTTACATTCTGTGACCTTTTGGTGTGGACAGTGGACTGTAAATAAATTTTATTTGAATTTGATTTATAAACAGTATTCACACTTGCTTGATATTGATGCAGTTTGGCTTAGGATTGTGTCCCACTCTCAGATTCTTTTGCAATGAAGAAAATAAAGGAAAACATAGTTGCTGGGATGGGATTCCAGAAATGGAAGAACGAAGGACAGGGGTCCTATTTTCATCACACATGGTCAGTTAAAAACCAGGGTCCATCAAGCCAGCCATCTAATAAACACACATCTTCATGGTTCTTGTTTCTATGGTTGCTTGTCACATGAGCCCAACACCTTGGAAGCGTAGAGCCATTACATTTGCCTCCAGTGTGTTGTACCCTTCACCAATGCATCTCACGTTCCTTTGGATCTTGGGCTCAGAAGGGAACTATAAGCTTGAGAAAGTCATTGTTTATTAAGTATTATTTTATATGGTCGTTATTTCTGCCCCCACATCTCTCCTCCAGGAATCTCTTAGGGCTGTAACAGGGAACTCACAGTTTTATGTGAGTTGCCCTGCGGGATGAACCATCAGCCTGTCTCCCTGGTCAAAGATGGGAATCTGATGAACTAACAGACTCCTCTCTCTGCCTAAAGTGGAGCGCAACCTAGGACGGTGTTTTTTGAGCCATGTCCCAGAGAACTCTGGGGGTTCCTTAAAACTTTCCAGAAGTTGTTCCATGGGATGATCTGTGATAGTGAAGGAAGATCCTTGAAAGTCAACTTGCCAACTAGGGATGAGTAGGAATGGGATAATCTGCCAATTTCAATTTCTGTCAGTTTTGCCAGTCTTCAGTTCAGTTCTTAGAGTTCATAGAATAACAACAACAACAACAACAACAACAACAACAACAACAACAACAATTTATTCTTTATACCCCGCCCATCTGGCTGGGCTTCCCCAGCCACTCTGGGCGGCTTCCAAAAATTTAATAATATTAAAATACTGCAATACATCAAACATTAAAAGCTTCCCTAAACAAGGCTGCCTTCAGATGTCTTCTAAAAGTCTGGTAGTTGTTGTTCTCTTTGACATCTGGTGGGAGGGCATTCCACAGGGAGGGCGCCACTACCGAGAAGGCCCTCTGCCTGGTTCCCTGTAACTTGGCTTCTCGCAGTGAGGGAACCGTCAGAAGGCCCTCGGTGCTGAACCTTAATGTCTGGGTAGAACGATGGGGGTGGAGACGCTCGTTCAGATATACCAGAAGAGTTGGGAGGGTCCCTGAGGATCATCCGGTCCAAAGCAGGAATATGCAGTTGTCCCATACAGGGATCGAACCTGCAACCTTAGTTTTATCAGAACCATGCTCTAACCAACTGTGGTATTCTCCACATTCCACATCAGTTTGTGATTTTTAAAAAAAGTCCTCATGAAAATATATCAGCATTTATTGCAAATTTATCCTAATATCCACACTTTTGTACGTAACGGTCAGTGGCACTTAAAAGACACGAGTCCAGCTAATTAAAAAGGATGGTTTATTGCCAAGAATAATCAGAAAGTCCGGCAGCTCGCTCCCCAGCAGCCTCCATAACAGCCTATGATGATTCAACTGGATTTTGGTTTCTTTTCTCTTACTACGGAAGAAGCAACGGAAGTACGTCTTTTTCCTGCGCTGCTTCTCCCTCTCTTCCACCCCCCCCCCCCGTTTCCAACTTCTGACAGTGGCAGATTATGAGATGTAGGTTCTTCAATCCTGACAGTAACTTTCCCCAACTCACACATTTTTACAAAGGAATTTGTCCTGAAATAAAGCATTTTTTGTGGTTTTCACTATTCTATGCATTTTTTGTAAACAACTTTTCATGTGTTCTTAGCAGTCACAACATTGAGTCTGCAACAATAAAGGACAGGAAAAACAATCAGGAATCAAAAACATATAGGACACAGGGGAAAGAAGACTGTTCTTTGTTCCAGTATGTTTCATGTGGCAGTCACGTGCAGTTCCAAACATACCAAACTTCTGGAGTTCATTGTCAAGACAAAATGTTGCCATATAGGAAATAAAATAATACCACCATTGTGATGCCAGGCACCCTTTTCAATAAATATAGTGGACTGAAACATTACTTTGGCATGCCTTTGCCATTTTGGGGATATAGGTTTGACGATATCATTACCAAACTTAGCATGAGGTTTCCTGGGGTGAGGGTACCAGACTTCATCAATGTTTGGATGTCAGGCACAAATTTGATTCAAGATGGCAGACCAAAATATGACTTTGGCATGACTGCAGCCATGTGTGTGTGTGTCTTTAGATGTCCCTCGAGATATCATGGCCAAAAGTGGTATGGCGGTTTCTGAGGTGGGCATGGTGGGCTTCTATGATGTTTGGATGCCAGCCATCTTTTTGAATCAAGGTGGTGGTCCAAAATGCGACTTTGGCATAAACTATACCCAATTTCTGGTGTAACGGGTCCAAACTTACAAATTGCACTATCTGTTTAAAAATCACAATGTTTATTGGTTTCTGCAAATTCCTGAGCACTCCCCACAAGTATCATATGAGAGGAGTTTGGAAATTCTAGTCCATGCCTAAATTTCAGAGAGCCAGATTTTTTTACATTATCACAATGTTCCATAAAGAATTCTATCATCTGTCCAATGTGAGATCTTTAGACATTTTCCACTGGATTGTGAGAACAAGGCAAGCTGCTAATATTACATAAGCAATCATTTCCTTTGATAATATGTTGGAGTTTTTATCATCAAAGATATTTATTTTTTATGCACACTTTACCCTAACATATGGATTTTCATACTTGACTCTAGAATTGCATTGCAAAATTCAGAGAAGTTTGAATTTCAAAGGATTACTATGTCTTGGTTCACTTACTGTTTCAAAAGCTGTCAATTATGTATGTTTACCTTTAAATGTGGACTCCATTGAATTTATCCCCCCCCCCAACCAGGATGAGGGAATCAGTCTCCTTTGGTCCCACTTGCAGTGACCCCTCCCCTGGGAGCAAGGCCTTGTCAAAGAAGGTAAACAAACTGGACAAGGACAATGTTGGGACATGAAATTGGCCCCAACTTTATTGATTCCAGATGCAGGAAGGATTTGGCTTAGGGCTTAGGTGTGTATCCCTCCCAGCTTCCTGGTGGAGGGCTGAGGCATGACAGAATCGATTGAGGGATTAATGGGTCCATTGCAATACACAGTTCTACACGGATGGACCTCTTGCGGTACTGAAGGAAGCTCTAAGGCCCATCTGCTGCACACCTTGTTTTTTGGAAGGAAAGAGATCCCACCCAGACCTCTCTAATGGTGTCCCCCTGTGATCACGCTGTTCTGAGGTGGGGGGTGAGGCACCACTTCACCCGTGAGATGTTAGACTAAGGATTCCACCCCCAATGCCTATATCCACAAAAGTTGTGACTACCAAAACTATATCCACAAAAGTTGTGGAACCAATCTGTTTGCAGGGAACCATTAAAGAACCACAGCAATGCCATAATCACATAGCTTAGAGAAAGAAATATTAATATACAAGAAGTCCCGAAGCATGAATATGAGGGAGGGATGGGAGGGTGTCTCTTCAGCCAACTGCGGTCCCAAGGTTGGGGCCAGCCAGCCTTTTAAAGCCCCGGGGGCAGACAGGAGTGAAGCCTGCCCCACTCTGGTCATCTCCCAAGCCCATGGACTGGCCTGATTAGCCAGAATTCAAAATTGGGCCTGGTGGGAACACCCACCCTCCTCTGCAGCTGGCATGGGGATTTCCCAACTACAAGCCACCCATCCCAGTGTTGCTCCCAGGGGTTGGGACCCATCACAATGGGCTGCAACTGCTGCCCACCCCAGGACTGGTAAGCAGCCATTTCTAGTTGATGTCACCCCAACATGTGTTCATCAGTATGTTTGTCCCATTTCTGCATTGTTCTGTAAATATTATTTTAAAAAATAGTCACATGAGAACCCACAATTCAAGATGCATTTGTGCATATATATGCTTTGAAGCTGTGGGACAGTGGGCATATCTGGAATTTTGAGAACATGCCATGGACATCAGTCACAAAAATGGCTGCTATGCATTGTGTGCTGCAACACAAAATGGCAGTTGTGGAGGTGTGACATAACACAAAGCAGTGGCTCTGGTGATGTGGCCTAACACAAAACAGCCATCACCTAAAAGAGCAGAAAAAGATACAGGAACATAAAATGGTATTGATGTGCCTCCATAACAGTGGGGGAGAAACAGGCATCTACATCAGGATCTACCATAACCATAGAAAGATGCTACTTGAATTTCTTTTCTGATCAAAATGGAAGGTGCATGCCCAGTTCTGGCATCCAATGAAAAGTGGTTGAGTTTAAGGGGGCATGTTCCATATAATAGAGACTAAGCCAGGGCAAACAGGAACTGAGCAGAAAGAGCAGACAATATCTCACAAATACTAATGGTTTTTGAGGGGATATTTTCTGAGAGACCTTTCACAGATGCCATAAGAGGTGCTGGTGGGTCACTCATGGGTGCCGGCCTGTCAACTCCTGTATTTTTAGACACTCCCCTTTCGGACCATTTTTTCACACCCCTTTCTGTAAGATTGTCAAGCTGTTCCCAAGAGGTCAAGAGAAATAGGAAATGCATCACTGTTGCCAAGGCAACCAGGCCAAACCTTCTGCATTTAAATCTGCACCCCAGCAAAAACAAGTCACAGGTCCTTTCACACTCAGCCAGCCTTGCCAACTCAATCCATGTGCTGGAAGAATTTTGGATGTAATTGCAGCTCTTTCGGTAAAGGAGGATAAGAAATCGTGCATCTCTCAGCCTGGAATGACTTGGAAGTTTCATTCCATGTTTGGTGTTGTTCCTTGACACCTTTTCCTAACAAAGACACCACTCTGGGTGATGTACAATATGTAAACATATAACACCACAATGAAACACTTAATCCCAAAGTTGATTGAAAGAATCCTACTGCAGCCAGCAGTGCTGCCAAAATCTAGCTCCCTTACCAATGGTTTTCTCAACTACCAGATGTCACACCTTCCATTATAATGTGTGAGCAAAATCTAGGACAAGCCTCAAGGAAGGATAACAAGGTCCTTTAGTATAAAAACAGAAGCTGCTAAATTTGAGAAATGTACTGTTTCAATCATAGCCCCCACATGTATCCCCTTTCTATTACTTAACATATAACTGTTACTCTAATGTATAAAATACCCTGTCTGCCCACTCTCCTTTGTCTTCCTGGCTTCAGCATCCCAGAACCCAGCTGACACCAATGACACTTTGATTTTTAACATCCAGATTATTTTTGGGCAACTGTGCAGCCAAACATGAAGTCTGTTGAATGCCATAACCTTGCTGAATGTCATGAACCATTACTCTGCCTCCACATCCTGAGGGAAAGAGGCCATTTTTTCAGAGAACATCTTGAAGGAGCATTTGCCTGCTACACCAACTTTTTGGTGATCAGAGTTGTTGAGCTTTTTTACTGCAGTATTCTGGGTATGTCTGGGAAATTACGGATGTACAGCAACCCTACAATAGTGTATATTTTCCATTAGTTCAGGAAAAAGGCTACAGCCAAAGGAAATCCAGGGAGATGAAATTCCTTTAAAATCATGCAGTGAGCTTATGAGAGAGGACCACGGCTCTATAGCAGAGCACATGCTTTGCATGAAGGATTCAAACAGATCTCCTTCTGCATTGCCCTAAAATACATACATTTATGTATATACAGTGGGACCTCGGTTTTCGAACATAATCCATTCTGGAAGACCATTCGACTTCTGTAAAGTTTGAAAACAGAGGCACAAAGGGCAGTCTGCAAATTTAATTGAGAAAATTGAGAAACACTCAGCAGAAGCCATTCAACTTCTGAGGCACATTTGAAAATGGAAGCATTTACTTCCAGGTTTTCAGCGTTTGAAAACTGAAACATTCGACTTCCAAGATGCTCGGAAACTGAGATACTACTGTATATGCAAATGTAGGAGTCCCTGTAACTTGCATGGAAACACAAGACATCTTTGCTGCAGTGTGGAAGAGGGGGACCAGATCGTGTGTGTGCCTGCTCTGTCTGAGGGCCACTTCAAGGCGTCTCCTGCTCTCCCTGCTTAGACTTCTTTATCCCCCAACCAGATTTGGACTGGGAAGCCCTCTAATTAGAGAATGCCTTCAAATGCCCAGACAGATGGGCGGGGTGTTGTTGTTGTTGTTGTTGTTGTTGTTGTTGTTAAAAAACCTTAAAAAAAATAAGCTTTAGAAAATGTTTTTTTCCAGGATTTTCCTAGGATGTTCCTTTGCTTTTTGCTTAAAATAAAATAAAATAAGTGTTGCATGGACATGGATATTCCCAGTCTTATAATTTCCACCCTCCCTTCCCAAGAAGTGGGTGGGGTTTGTGACGCCGGGTGGGCTTACCTGGTATGGTGCCTCCCCCCTGAGTTAGAGTGGCTCTCGTCCTGCCCCCGGCCTGGGAGGACAATGGACGGCCGGCAGGGGGCGGGGCGAGGGTCAGGGGAAGGGGGCCGACCCCTTTGGTCAAACCTCACTTTGTTTATTTTCTTCCAGGTTCAGGACGTGCTCCAGTGAGCAACCAGGTTGAGGGATTACAGGCTGCTTGCCAGCCTTTTTATGGTTTTCCGTGGCTGGGGAGGGGGTGCAAGGCCCCTCCGCTGCCACTGCTCACCGTGGAGTGCCTCACCAGGCCTGAGAGGGCACCGGGTGCCCTGCTTGTAGGCTGCATGGCGGCCTTTTGTTTCAGCAGGGCGCAAGGGAGGGGGCGTAGGGCCCCTCCGCTAAGGCCCAAGAGGTTGGCGTGTGCCCTGACGGCGGGCTGCAAGCCGGCCTTTTGTATCCTTCGGCTGCGATGCTAGGGAGGAGACACAGGGTGGCTGTAATGGTTCTAGGGGTTGCTCGTGCGTAAGCCGGTGCAAACACCTGGCTGGAATGCCTGAGTGAACCTTTTCTGTCCAGACAGCCACTCACCCGTGGCTGTCTCAATCGCTGGCAGAATCCGTCAGTGGGCATTTCTTAAACTTCTTCCAGCAAAGAAGCTCTTTGACGCCTAGTCTCCTCCTACTCTCTCTGCGCGAAAGCCTTCTGCGCAAGGAGGGTGTAGGCAGCGGAGGACCTCTACTCTCCCCGCTGGTCCCCGGCAAGGAGTCATGGGACCGCCTCGTCGCTTCCCCCATCTGCCCCCCTTCTCCACTGGTGCTACGCTGATTCTCTTCCCCAGAAGGGCTGCCTCTCCCAATCCCAGGACGCTCTCCGGAATCCCTCTGGATTTTGCTCTCTCCCTCCAGCACTGATGGCAGTTCCCTGACATCCACCTCCTCCTCAGCACCCCCACCCCTGGGGCGATTTTCTGGTACAACCTCCTCTCTCTCCTTGGGCGACGATGCGGGGAATCCCCTGAAGGAACTGCCATCATCTTCTGAGGATTCAAAACCAGCCTCCCATCCGCTCGGACTTCTCCCCGCTGGTTGAACCTCCCAGTCTGATCCTTCTCCCTCGGACACCTCCCCTCCCTCCTCTTCGGAGGCAGGGAAACCCACAAAGTCCCCTTCGTCGTCTGTGGGTCCAAATTCTTCCTCCCAGAATCTAGCGAATGGTTTGGGCTTCTCCGGGAACAAACCGTGGAATTCTTCCACCAGATACCCGTCAGTGATTGATTCAGCCGGGACCCAAGTGTTTTCAGACCTAGGTTCCCCCTCCCAGGCTACCAAGTACTCTACCTGGCGACCTCGCCACCTTGAATCGAGTATTTCTGTGGCTTCGTTACAGTGTTCCTTCTCCTCTAGTCGCGGGTGGGTGGTAACCCCTCCCTCCCATCCCGGGAATTCCCGCCCCTCCCTGTAAGGTGAAAGTAGGGACCTATGGAACACCGGATGTATCTTCATGCTGTCAGGCAACTTGAGTTTAAATGCCACGGGGTTAACCTGCTGTATTACCTCAGACGGCCCCAGCCGCCTAGGCTGCAACTTCTTGCACCCTCCCTTTAGGGGTAACCCTTGGGACGACAACCACACCCTGTCCCCCACCCTCCCCCTCCCGACGGTGCCTGTCTGCCTGCCTCTTGTAGACTTCCTTGGCCCGCTCCAAGTTCAGCCTGAGTTGCTGGTGTAAGGCCTCCATTTCCTCCACAAATTGCTCAGCCGCAGGTACACTCCATCCTTCCTCCCCCCTCCCCGGGAAGGCCCTAGGGTGACACCCGTAATTGGCCATGAAAGGGCTCATTCCCGTGGACACGTGTTCAGCGTTATTATACGCAAATTCAGCCAAAGCTAATTTCTCTACCCAATCGTTCTGCCTCTCGCTGACATAGCAGCGTAGGTACTGCTGGAGTACGCTGTTCGCTCTTTCGGCTTGTCCGTTGGTTTCTGGATGCCTCGCCGTTGAGAAGCTCACCTCGAGAAGCAAGCTCATGAGTCTCTGCCAGAACCGGGAAGTAAATTGTTTCCTGCGATCTGAGATTACCCTCAATGGAGCCCCATGGAGTCTAAAAATGTGATCCACAAACAACCTGGCTGTCTCCTCTGCCATTGCTGCATGTGAGCAAGCTACGAAATGGGACATTTTAGTCAGTAGATCGACCACTACCATGACCGCTGTCTTTCCCCTTGACTTGGGCAGATCTGTCATAAAATCAATGGACACCACCTCCCAGGGCCTTTCCGGTGTAGGTAAGGGTCCCAGTAGCCCCGCGGGGGCCGCCCTTTCCCCCTTTGCCCTCTGGCATCGGTCTCACCCTCGTACATATTCTCTTACGTCTTCCCTCACCTTTGGCCACCAGAACTGCCTGGTGACCAGTAGCATGGTCTTGTGCTGTCCAAAGTGCCCAGCTGTTGGGTTGTCATGGAGTTGTCTTAGTAACTTCCCCCTCAAAGTCTCCCCTGGTACATACAGCGCCCCCTTATAGTACAGTAGTCCTTCCTTTTCCTCAAACCCTCCATTGACTTCCTTTCCGTCCCTGAGTTCCCTGATTTTTGTCTGAGCAAACTCATCGTCTCTGGTGAGCCCTGCCAGTTCTCGTTTCCCAACCAACGCTCCCCCCACACACACCGGTCCTCGGGGAACACGTGCCTGGTCTCTGGTGGCCCCTCTCCTTCCATGTACTCTGGTTTCCGGGAGAGAGCATCTGCCCTTACGTTTTCCTCTCCCGGCACGTATCGGATCTCGAAGAAAAACTTGGCGAACTCCTGAGACCATCTGATCTGTCTCTGGTTGAGCACTTGCGCAGTCCGCCAGTATTCCAAGTTCTTGTGGTCAGTTCGGACCTGGATCTTGTGCCGCGCCCCTATCAATAGATGTCTCCATTGCCAAAATGCCATATAGATCGCAAGCAGTTCTCGGTCATACACCGTGTAGTTTTGCTCCAACTTCCTCAGCTTCCTAGAGAAAAAGGCACACGGCATCCAGTTCTGCTTGGCCCCGGGCTGCAAAAGGACCGCTCCGATCACGCGGTCGGACGCATCTGTCTCCAGTCTCATGGGCTTCTCCGGATCCACGTGCAGGAGCTGCTCTTCCGAGGCGAACGCCTTCTTCAGTTTTTCAAAGGATTGCTGCGCATCCTTTGTCCACGCAAACTTCTTTTTGCTACTAAGACAATCCGTTATGGGCGCTGTCAAGTGAGCGAAGTTCTTTATGAACTTCCTGTAGAAGTTGCTGAAGCCTAGGAACCCCTGCACATCCTTTCTGTTTTGGGGGGCTTTCCATTCCAGCACTGCCTTCACTTTGCCCGGATCCACGGCTAGTCCTTTGTCTGACAACCTGTACCCCAGGAACTCGACCTCCCTGGCGTGGAATTGGCATTTTTCCATTTTGACCCACAACTGATGCTTCTTCAATCTCTGTAGCACCTCCCTGACGTCTCTGACGTGTTGCTTTTCATTGTCCGAATAAAGTAAGACGTCATCCAGAAAGGCTACGCAATTCTTGTACAGCAGGGGCCCCAACATATGGTGCATGAAGGCTTGAAAGCAGGCGGACCCCGATTGTAATCCAAATGGCATGACTAAGTACTCAAAAGCCCCCAGGGGGGTGAACATGGTCGTTTTCCATTCGTCCCCCTCCCTTATCCTAATCAGATTGTATTTTTTTTTAATTAATATTTATTAAAGTTTCAGAAAGAATAAAATCACATTAGTAAACAAGAAATTTTTTTAACAAAAACAGAGAAAAATACAAAATACAAAATACAAATTAGAAAAAAGTAAAGAAAGAAAAAAGAAGAAAAAAAGAAAAAGAAAAAACAGTTAAAAATAGTTCCGTCCTTTCATAGCCTCTTTTACATTTACTTATTTCCCGGACTTCCTCGTACCTCCCTCCTTTGTATTCCAATTCAGTTTGTAAGCCCAGCAATTTCTTTCCCTCCTTTTTAATTCCAATCCTAATCCTATTGTATGCCCCCCTGAGGCCCAGCTTGGTAAAAATCTTCCCCTGCCTCACACGTGTCAAAATATCGTCAATCCTGGGCATTGGGAAAGTCACAGGTTCTGACACCAGGTTTAGGGCCCTGTAATCCACAACTAATCTGGGCTGGTTAGTCTCTTTTTTGTCCACAAAGAACACTGGACTGCCTCCCACCACCTTTGATTCCCTTATGAAACCTCTCTTCAGGTTCTTGTCAATAAACTGCCGCAACTCCTGCATCTCCCGGTCGGACATGGCATACAGCTTACCCACCGGTAACTGAGCCCCTGGAAGCAGGTTGATTTGGCAGTCAAATGGCCTGTGGGGGGGGCAGTCTGTCTGCCTCCCTTTCGCTGAAGACCTCCTTCAAATCAGCATATTGTGTTGGCACCTCCCTCTTTTGCTCCAGGGCCACCCCAGCCACCCTGGCCACAGTCCTTCTTGGTTCCTTCCCTCCCAGACAGTGTTCTAAGCAGTAAGCTGACCCAAAGGTGACCGACCGCTGATGCCATGACACCACTGGGTCATGTATTGCCAACCAGCTCATTCCCAGTATTATTGGGGGTCCTGCCAGTGTGGCCACGTGAAAGGCAATGGTCTTCGTGTGTCTGGAGACACTCATTCGCATTGGTGGTGTCTGGTGTGTCACTTCCCCTCCCAGGAGTTCCCTGCCATCGATGGTGGTCACCTGCAAGGGAAAATCTAGTGGCAACAGGTGGAGCTGGTGCTCCAGGGCAAAGTCTCTGCTGAAGAAATTACACGAGCTGCCAGAATCTAGCAGCCCCTCCACTTTGACGGGGTGCCCATTTGAGAGTTCTAGCACCACCTCTATGGCTATAGCTGCCTTGGGGGGGGGGTCAGGCTGGGGCACTTCTATTGGTTGCTGGCCTGGCTGCTGCCCCTGCTGGTTGGCAGCCAGGCGTTGTCGTTTCCCTGCACCTGCTCTTCCTCCCCCTTATCGTCGTGGCCTGCAGCCCCCATCATGCCTTGCCAGGCTTTTCGTTGAGGGCAGACCTTTACAAAATGTCCCAGCCTCTGACAGAGGAAACACTTCTTGGTAGTTTTCCACTCCTTCCCCTCCCTTTTCCGACCTTCCCCAGCATTTGAAACTTCGCGCGCGCGCGCTCCATCAATTTCCATCGGCTCCGCTGCCTGGGAAGGCTCCCTCGGCATCTCCGGAATGCGTTTGTCATGGAAACATTCCGCCCTTATCTCCCGCTTTTCCTGAGCCCGCGCTTCCTGGTGTACACCAATCGCAAGCACGGCCTTTGTGAGTTCATCCATCGACCACGGGCGGGGCGCTCGGGACAACTCGTCTTTCACTCCGGGGGCCAGACCCGCTTCAAACAACATTTGTACTGGTTCAGAGTCCAGATCCCACCCGAGCTTGTGGACTAACATCGCAAAACGCGTCCAGTAGTTTCTGACGGTCAGGCTCCCCTGCTTGCACCCCATCAGCTCCCTCTGTGTCACGCTTTGCTCAATCTCACTGGAGAACATCGCGTCCATCGCGAGGTAGAATTTCTTAAGATCTTTCAAAGCGTCATTCCCCGATGCCATCAAGGGCCTGATCCATTCGCGCGCCCCATCCTGCAGATGTCCAATAATGTAAGCCACCCTCTCCCCGTCATCAGCAAAGTCGTTTTTCTGCAATTCCAAAGCGTACTGAATTTCCATCCGGAAGGCATTGTAGTCTTGGGGCATTCCACCAAACTTGTGTACCAGCCCTGGGACCTTCCTCCCTATCGGGGTGGCTCTAACCTGTGCATCCTGAGCCCGTCTCTCCTCCAGCCGCACAGACAGGGTAGCGACATGCGCCTCCAGGTCTCGGTTCCTCTCGACCAGACCTCGCACCATGGCTTCTTGCTCTGTCTCTCCAGCCGGCCCCGTTTCGCTCATCGTGCTGCCTCTCCGGAGCTGCGCACAAGCAACGTCAGGGACTGACGGATTGCTGTAATGGGTTGGGGTTGCTTGTGCATAAGCAAACACCTGGCTGGAATGCCTGAGTGAACCTTTTCTGTCTGGACAGCCACTCACCCGTGGCTGTCTCAATCGCTGGCAGAATCCATCAGTGGGCGTTTCTTAAACTTCTTCCAGCAAAGAAGCTCTTTGACGCCTAGTCTCCTCCTACTCTCTCTGCGCGAAAGCCTTCTGCGCAAGGAGGGCGTAGGCAGCGGAGGACCTCTACTCTCCCCGCTGGTCCCCGGCAAGGAGTCATGGGACCGCCTCGCCGCTTCCCCCATCTGCCCCCGTCTCCACTGGTGCTGCGCTGATTCTCTTCCCCAGAAGATGGGCTGCCTCTCCCAATCCCGGGATGCTCTCTGGAATCCCTCTGGATTTTGCTCTCTCCCTCCGGCACTGATGGCAGTTCCCTGACAGTGGCCTAACCCCTCCCTCCAAATACCCCTTTCCTTTCCCCACCACCACACCTGATCCTTGGCTATCCTACTGGGCCTGAGCGGATGGGGCATGTTCTCCTTTCCATGTTTATGCTGCCTACATATTCCCAGTCTTATAAATGTAAGCATTTTGCTATAGCATGTTAAAGCCTCTGCAAACACAAAATTGTACCAGAATGTTTACATTCTGAATTATGGGCCAGAAGACACTACACATGCTTCTGAATAACCACCTTTTTAAAGGTGGGTGAAATCTGTTCATTAATTTGTTTTGCATCATTGCCAGTTTACTAATGAGAGAGAGTGGGAGGGGGAAGTACAGGTTACAATACCCTGAGAGAAAAGTCCTTAGCCAGCCCTTACATTTAAGTGTCATTTTGTAGACAATTCTGAAGCCACCAGCAAGTGCGCAGCAGGTGTGTGTGTGTGTGTGTGTGTGTGTGTGTGTGGAATCCAAGGAAGAGGGTTTTCAACAAAACATATTACAAGTACCAAAATAAGGAGCAGTTGAGTAGATGGGTATCTCTTAATGTGGCCCTATGCTATAAATTACAAACCTGGCATTAGAAGCTTAACTTCAAAGGAGAAAAGGGGCAAGAATCCATATAGAGGAACAGGACATCTGTTGCCATTCAGAGGCTGTTGGACTCCCAACAGCTCCATCAAGAGTGAGAGTCTTATCCACAGAGGGGCTAAGTGCATATATTCTCAGCATTGTCAAAAAATATACCTCCCCTTTTCAAAGCTTTCATTTATTTCACCTTCGTCTGAATGCTTACCTATTTACTTGTGTGTTCCCATCTCTTGCCCTCACTCTCAACTGACTTTACTAGCATCATAAAACCAGTAATCTAGAAAAAAAAAGTTTCCATGCATTGCCCCCGGTCTTAATTGTGCTCATGGATGCCACCTAACCCAGCCTGCCTTCCTCAGCATGGCACTATCCAGATGTTTACGGGTACCACTCCCATCAACCCTGATCAATGACCATGCTGGTTGGAGGGCACTAGGCTGGAGAAGGTTGACCAAGCCAAATCTGTGCAGAACTGTGGCCTTCTCCTGGTCACTACATGCTCTCTAGTTGGCTAACATATCATGTGACCAATCCAGGAAAGGAGAAGCAGCAGCAGTTCCAGTGGCTTCAAAGCAACTGTGGAGGGGGTGGTGAATATTCAGACAAAGTTTTTTGTGAGGGGCACCTACCACACTAAACTAGCAATTTTCAGCCTTATTTTGCACTAGAATTTATGAAATTCTATGCTTGGTGATTAACTGAGCTATGCTGTGCCCACAATCTTTAGGGGTTTTTCATAAAAGTAGAAACTGTAGAATCCAAAGCTCCTGGAATACTCTAAGCATACTGCAGTCCTAGGTATACTTAAGTGATTGGAAGTAATTCCTATTGAACTTAGTGGGACACATAGGCATGTATAGGATTGCATAGTGAGATATAGCCTATAAAAATATTTGGCATGTAATACCATGAGTGGTAGTCAACTACATTTTGCTCAGAGGAAGCCCACTAGAATGAATGAACATTACTAAACTAGGTCCATCAATTTCAATAGGTCTTCTCTGAGTAAAACTTCACTGGACATGATCCACTATTAAATCCCACCCAAAGCAATATAGTCAGAGACATCCTTGAACTAGTCCAATCTAAGTCATACCCAGTACAATGCAATATCCCTGATTAGGAAAGCACTAGAGGAATATAACTTACCACATGGCTCTGTCTGATGTTCTCTCTTCCATGTGTTTATTGCATGGCAGGAAGATTTTTTTCTCCCCCTGCAGTGAAATATAAAATCACTACAGTGGTTTAAAGCCAGAAATTTAAGAGGGCGTCAGTGACATGGGAGGGGAATCCGAGAGGCTGAAATGTAGCTCAGGAAGTTGGGGGGGGGGCCCTGCTGGGTTATCATGGCAGGCTGGCTTATTTGGCGCTGGCCTTGATTGGAAAGAGCAGACCGTCTCCCTTTTTTTTGAAGGGAAAGCTGCCCACCTGGCACCAGAAGCTGCCCACTCTTCCCTGCACAATTAGTCATTCCCTCTGTTAATTATGAGTAATTGTGGGGAAACTGTCCCCTCTTGGTGCCAGAATCTCTGGCCTTTCCAAGTTCCAGTCACCCACAAAGTGAGCTTTCTTCATTTCTGCCTCCCTCCCTTTCCTTCATATTGTTTTAAATGCATCAAACAATATTCTATTTGCCATTTCATCAGCTCTCTCTGTGATCAGATCCTTCTCTGCCCAGTTACGTTTGCAGACATAGCGAGCTGCCTTATATACTGGTCCATCTCACTCAGTATTGTCTACACTGGCCGGCAGTGGCTCTCCAGGCTTTCAGGCAAGGTTCTATTGCAGACCTACCTGGAGATGCCAGGGAACTTGTGCACACCAAGCAGATGCTCTGCCACCACACTCTGCCCTTCCACTTTTGGACCTGCTTGACAAAGGCTACTGTGCATTTCTCCCAAACAATGCTTTGTGACCCAGTGCGTGGCAGCCATTGGAAAGGCACATTCCATGCTAGGGATCATTAGGAAAGGAACTGAAAATAAAGCTGCCAATATAATAATGATGTTATACAAATCTGTTACAGTTCTGATTTCCTCACCTCAAAAAGGATATTGATATTATTGAGTTGGAAAAGGTTCAGAAAACGGCAACCAAAATGATCATAGACAGAGCAACTCCCCCATGAAGAAAGGTAAACATATTTGGGACTTTGTAGTTTTGGGAGAAAAACAATGACAAACCTAGACAGCATCTTAAAAAGCAGAGACACCACCTTGCCAACAAAGGCCCGTATAGTTAAAGCTATGATTTTCCCAGTAGTGATGTATGGAAGTGAGAGCTGGACCATAAAGAAGGCTGATCGCCAAAGAATTGATGCTTTTGAATTATGGTGCTGGAGGAGACTCTGGAGAGTCTCATGGACTGCAAGAAGATCAAACCTCGCCATCCTGAAGGAAATCAGTCCTGAGTACTCACTGGAAGACAGATCCTGAAGCTGAGGTTCCAATAATTTGGCCACCTCCTGCTAAGACTCCCTGGAAAAGACCCTGGTGTTGGGAAAGATGGAGGGCACAAGGAGAAGGGGACGACAGAGGAAGAGATGGTTGGACAGTGTTCTTGAAGCTACCAGCATGAGTTTGACCAAACTGCGGGAGGCAATGGAAGACAGGAGGGCCTGGCGTGCTCTGGTCCAGGGGTCACGAAAAGTCAGACATAACTGAACGACTAAACAGCAAAAGGTTTTGAGAAAAGATGAGCAAGAGGCAACATGATGGAAGTTTATAAAATTATGCATGCATGGAGAAAGTGCACAGAGAAACACGCACCCCCCCCCAAATTATCACACTAGAACTTGTGGACACCCAATGAAGCTGAAGACTGGAAGATTCAGGACAGATTTTATATATATATAATTCAATTTGTTAGTTGCTTTATCCTGCAAACTCTGCAGAGAGGGAAATGATGGTTGGTGCAAAGGGACCTTTCCAAACATTAGATTTTACAGTTCCCCACTTTGCACGTTACAAATGTTGATTCTGAAATCTAAATGAATTTTAGTGCAAATGTCTGCCAATAAACACATTTTCTTTATGCAGTTCTGGATAATATACACATTTTTGCAAGCCCCCCCTTTTTTATAAAAACAAAAATAAATTATGTTATTTTCACTGATATATGAGTTTTGATTTTTTTGGAGGTTTCTTTTGCACATTTCTCCCTAATATATGCTTTTCATACTTGTTGCTTGGTTGGAGAACTGCATCACAAAATTCAGAAAAGTGAATTATGAAGAATTGCTATGTTTTGGTTCATATATTGGTTTGAGCTGTGTGAATTAGGTAGCTACATGTTAGAATTCAAGCAAAATCAAATTTCCCGTGTGCCACAATGGTCTGTTCTCCATATAAGGCATCGTGGGATGAGGCATCTGTGAAAAGTGCCTGCTGTGGTTTTGCCACAGCAGAAAAGCTAGCTTGTCGAAAGGGCTTGCTACTCCAGCCCAGCAGCCAGTGCACTGCATCCGCTAGGACTCACAGAAGGACCCTGATATCCTTTCTCAGAGTGGGGCATTGGGAGGTGGGGATGGCTGCCCCCCCCCCAGGTAGCAGAAACAGGTGGGGGCTATGGAGGGAGGGAGGTGGGGGAGGGAGAGGAAGAAGCATCCATGAGGGCTAGAAGATGGGCCAACAAACTGACCCCAAGCAGCTCAAGATGACACATGTGGTTCTCCCCCTCCCCCTTTTAAGCCTCACAACAACCCTGCAAGGTAGGGTAGGATGAAATGGTGGCTTACCCACTTGAGCTTCATTGCTAATTGGGAATTTGAACCCTGGTCTCACAGGTCCAACCTGTTCATCATGACACCCTGTCCTGCCCTGCTCCCTGACCAAAATGAAGGTTAACTACAGTACCACTGTGCCTTCTTCCTATTAACCCCTTGCTGCCTTTCTTTCTTTCCACTGCTGAAATTTAGATAATAAATCTCATTTAAATGTGTTTGAGGATTGGCTTTTTTTTTCTATCCAATAAAATGACACATACATCAAAGGCACCATAGAATAATAGCGATAATTTTGCAGGTGGTGATGCCCACCTAGGCTGTGGGTTAGCTCTGCGTTAGCAACAGCATCCCTAAGTCCACCTGCCTCATTCTCCTTCAGTTACACCCCACCATCCCTGTTACCGAAGCCCAGCAATATAGCTCTATTTCAAATTAGCACCAGGAGACTGCAGCTTCCCTTCCTCCAGCCTGGAAGGGCTAATGCCCATTCCCACCTCTTATAACAACATTTCTCCAGAGAGCAACTTCATTAGGCATGAATTTCTTTGACCTTTTGCAGTGTTCTGCAATCGGATTGGCTAGCTGGGCTGTCTTCAATGCCACTCGCAGTCTAATTAGCCTGTGGGGATTGAGGGGAAATGGACAGCCAATCAAAATACAGAATATTGAAAAGGTCAGGCCTGTTGGATATGGTGTCATAATTCACAGAGCTTTTGAGGCATTACTTTTCTGGTGGCAACTGTTATTCTCTTGCCTAGGTGAGAGAAAACAGAGCTCAGCACAAATTTGTATCTGGAAGCAAGCATCTAAAAGGCTGCTTTCTGATAGCCCCAGGACTGGGGGGAAATGGCCTCCCCAAATAAGCAATTTGTGGGTTGCAAAATCCTCTCTCTCTCTCTCTCTCTCTCTGTGTGTGTGTGTGTGTGTGTGTATGTGTGCGTAGGAAAGAAAGACTGTCTCCAACTGTTTTTCTCAGGAAATTATCTTTTCTGGGATTCTGACTTGCTTTTTATTCAATGAAATTAAATTATTTGTTCATATTGGGGGGAGGGAATGGACTAGGAGAGGGGGAGGGAACCTGTGGCCATCCAGACATTGCAAGATTCCAACTTCCATCAGCCCCAGTCAGCATGGCCAGTGGTCAGGGATGATGGGGGAACTGGAATCTAGCAACTTCTGGACAATCACACCTTCTCCATCCATGGATGAAGAGAAGCAGACATTCAAAGGAGTTGAACCAGGCCTTCTTCAAGATCTAGTATACATGAAGTTACAAGAAGAAACTGTCATAATGACTACTGTGGCCAAAAGCAAGATTCACCTTAAGCATCAAAAATGCTCGCTCCCCTGGAAAAAATATTACCAAATGTGCATAGAGTCTCTGTGAAGATTTTTGTCTGAGTTCATGTTTCCTGGTATCTTTTCCCATGTTCCTTGAACACCAAAATCTTATGGGTAGCAGGTCTGCACTCCATCAGGATGAAGCCAAGATGGAGCCAACAGGTGTTCAACTCCATCTACAGCAGTGTTAGAGGAACCTTTCATCCTCCCTGACCCCATGTAGGTGGCCTACAGCTCTCATCATCTCTGGTAATTTATCATGCTTACTGGAGCTGATGCAAGTTGAAGTTCAACAACATCTGGAAGGCAAGAGGTTTACCACCCATGACCTAGAGCAACAATAACAGCCCTGCTGGCTAAGACAAAGATCTATCTAGTCCAGCATTCTGTTTCTCACAGCGGCCGTCTAGAGAACCATGAGGCCATCAGCCGAATACTCTCCCTACTTGTTCTCCCCAGAAACTGCTATTTGGAGGCATGCTGCCTCAGAAACAGGATGTAATATGAATATTGTAGCTAGGAACCATTCATAATTTTAGCTTCATGAAACTCCTTTTAGTGCCATTTAAGCTCCTTCACATCCTGTGCTAGCAAATCATTATTATTATTAGCAGGGAGGGCCTGGCACTGCCCAGGAATTTGTAGAGATCAAACAATTTTGTGATTTTTAAATGGATAGTGCCATTTGTGAGTTTGGACCCATCACACCCAAAATCAGGTGAAGGGATGCTGAAATCACATTTTGGTCTGCCATTTTCAATCAAAATAGCATTCAAAATCCAAACATTGATGAATACTGCTGACCCCATCTGGGGAACCCCCATACTCAGTTTGGCCATGATATCTCAAAAGGCAGCAGAATGGGCAGAGTAATATTTCAGTCCCACAATCTTGATTCAAAGTGTCACCCGGTACCCAACCATTTTGGCAACAAGAGGCAACAGAACCTATGCCAAAAATAAACAGGCAAAGTAAAACTGAAGTGACATGTAGGTCCAACATATTGATTCAAAATGGCAACTGGTGTCCAAATTGTGATGACGGCTGGCACCCCACCTCAGGAACTCTCATGCTGAGTTTGGTGAGCTATCTCAAGAGGTGCCCAAACACATACAGAACAAAGAAATGGACAAACCATTTCCCAAAATATATAGAAAGTGCCTGTTATTGTTTTCTTTTTCTTTCCCGAAAGATGAACTCAAGAAGATGACAAAAACAAACATTAAAAAGAAATGTGAAAACATCCTAAAATACAGTGGTACCTCAGGTTAAGTACTTAATTTGTTCCGGAGGTCCGTACTTAACCTGAAACTGTTCTTAACCTGAAGCACCACTTTAGCTAATGGGGCCTCCCGCTGCTAGTGCGCCGCCAGAGCCTGATTTCTGTTCTCATCCTGAAACAAAGTTCTTAACCTGAAGCACTATTTCTGGGTTAGCGGAGTCTGTAACCTGAAGTGTCTGTAACCTGAAGTGTCTGTAACCTGAGGTACCACTGTAAATGCCAGAGTTTGTGTTAGGTGCAGCAAATCCTTTTTCTCTGTCCTGAATTTCCCATGATCCAGCTTCCAATGGATGGTTGCTGGCTCTAGTTCTACGAGAGAAGAAGAAAAACTTCTCCCTATCCAGTTTCTTCACAGAATGCATAACTTTACACACTTGTACTGTGTCCCCATTTACTCACCTTTTCTCTAAACTGAAAAAATAGGTCCCAAATGTGGCACTCCCTGGATTGCTTTGGTGGGCCTGTTTTCCATCTTCTCCAGCTGCACATGGTGATGCTCTATGCACCCGCCAGGGCTGGTAGGCACCTCACCTACTGGTTTGTATTTTTAAAAATGTGACATGGCAGCATCCCTTTGAATAATGCATTCTTGTTTAAGGAACAGGAATCCATTTTTATTTATGGGGGCTGGTACCCTTCCTAAAAAAGTGCAACATTTCAAATTCCACCCACCCAACCTGCATGCCTCTGCTAAAGCAGGATTTCCCTGGGCTTTTGATTTTAAGAGTGCTCCACTGGTGTAAAAGTATTTCAGTATAATCTAAATTAATGGGCGCTGGGTTGCTAAAGTTTTCCAGCAGTTCACAATGTTTATTGCTATTTACGGAAAGAAGATAAACTAATTAAAAAAGATGAGTGTGTCATCGTGTTGGAGAGCAGGTTAACAATATTCAATTAGTGCCATATTGATCCGTGCGAAATGAAATCTGGGGAGGAAAAGTTGAGAAAAGGAGCAGGTAACGAAGCGCAGAGAGGAGGAAGAACGTGAGGGGAGAAATTTGATCAGCAATTCATTTATTTAGATTTTCCTCAGGCTGCCACCCCTCAGTTGCTCAGGCTTGAGAATCAAAAGAGAGTGAAAGAGAATCAATTGCCATTTGAGTAATTTTTAAAAAATGACTGTTGCCATTTTAATATCTGCCACTAAATCCCCACCAACATTAGACACCAATTATAATAAATGCAGGCTGGAGGCAAATATTTTACCCGTGCAGGGTTCCTCGTGGCCCAGGGGCTCATTTAGCATCCTTTCTTTTACTCATATGGTGGACCTTTCACATGTGCTATTCCATAAATTGCGGGAAATCATTGCTATCTATCTATCATCTATCTATCTATCATCTATCTATCTATCTGTCTATCTATATCTATCATCATCTATCTATCTATCTATCTATCTATCATCTATCTATCTATCTATCTATCTATCTATCATCTATCTATCTATCATCATCATCATCTATCTATCGATATCTATCATCTACCATCTATCTAGCTACTATCTTAAAACTGTCCTTCATCTCGCAGGACTCCAGTGCAGTTTGCAACTTACTCAAATACAACACAGAGATTTTAAAGAACGATTACAATAGTTGGGAGAGAGAGAGAGAGAGATTTCCTATAGGGCCACCATCTTACCTTTTCCCACCACTGCAACCTATCTCTGCCAGTCGGGGTAGACTATCCTGGAGATGGACAAATATTTGGATTTGGAATATGGCCTCTTCCTATGTTCCTTTCCTTCTTGGCATTTTTCTCTTTGCTCCTCCTGTATTACTGCCAAAGATGTGTGCATTTCTGAAAGACTCTGGGGAGAGTCTTTCTGCAGGAGCTTGAGGTTCGTACGGGAGCAGGCGGTGTTCAGTCAATGGTCTCAGCCAAGCAGACAGGACCTTGGACTGCTCCAAGGGGCCCTGCTAAAACTTCTGCAGGAGATACAGCTAACTGAAGCCTTAGCAGGGACAGACATGGGGCTCTCAAATTTCAGGAACGCCCTGTGCAATGTTAAAATCTGCTACCCCTGCCTCTTGTGCTGCATTCTGCGGCATTGTTGTGGTCACCCCAGCCACATGGTCCCACTGCAGCTGCACCCGTCACATGACCCTAAAACTGCCTCTGGCCTTAGGCAGGCGGACCAAACCTGAAGTATAAAATCATAGAAAGTTACAACTAAAGCACCTATGGTAGGCTCCAGCTCTCTTTAGAGTCTGTCAACTGCGGATGCAGAAATACTATAAGGGATTCATCCTCTGAGGCAGCGGGGGTGGGGTGGGGGTGGCCGGGCTCTGTCCTGAGGCCAGGAGGACCTTGAATACCGATGTTTCTGTGCCTGAGGAAGTAGCCTGAACCTCACCCTCATCAGAAAACAAGGTCCTCATTGCTGAGAGACCTCACTTGTTTTTGCTTTTGCTGTATAAGGGAATAAGATAATGTAGAGTATATGAGCAGGAACTGAAAACTAGACAGCTGAGGGTGATGGGGAAAGCAAGAAGAAAAAATAATTAAATTGTAAGATGTGAAATTTAAGATTAGATAAACGGATTGAAATGTGAATTGGAATATAAAGCAGTAAATAGGTGAAAGTAGGGACACATCTAAGAAGAAGAGTGGGAAGTCATCTTATTTGGAAAAAAATGTATTAAATTTGATGTAATTTGGTATTGAATGTTTAAAATTTGGAAAACCAATAATAACTATTTGGCTAAAAGAAGAAGCAAATGACGTCCTGATGTGATTGTACATAGGCTGCATCAAGGGGGGGGGGCGTGTACAGTGTTTTCCGATCTGCACAAGTGTTACTGGGCACCAGGCAAAGAATTTGTTGCTGAAGCCCAGCTTAGCTGCAACAGGAATCCCTCTTCCTCTCCTTCCTGCCCAGGGTGATCCAACGGAGGCCTGGGTGCATGGGTGGAGCCAATCCAGAGCCTGACCGTCCTTCACTGAAAAGGTGGCAATCTTCACTACACCACACAAGGCAACTGCACACACAGCTCCTGACAACTGAAGGAATTAGGAACTCCAAGACCCAGTGAGAAATTAAAGCCAGGAGAAGGGGGTTGTATCCAAGGCAGCGCTAGGTTAAAGCCACTCAACTGTTTACTTGTTGATGCAGCCCTTAGAAGCATCCCTATTCTTGCTCCAGTTGGATGTGCACAGAGGAGGACCTTCTGGAGGACTGCACCCTTGGTCTTTCAACACGATGTGTGGATGGGTGCTTTGAGGTGAACAGGGTGGATTTAAATGTTATCTCTGTAAAGCAAGGCAAATATCACAGCCTTGGCAACAAAAACAGATTTTTCTAACAAATGTTTAGTTTTACTTTTTTGAAGGATTTTTTTTTATGATTCTGGGCACAGGAACAAAATGACTTTAGTGACAGATGGGCTGGAATGTTTTGTGGATGTGTCTTTGTTTGAGTCAGACATATGTAGAAATGGAAACTGACTTAACCCCTTCAGCACTGACACGGGATGCTTGTCAAGGGCATTTCCTTCTGGTCAAGCAGCTCTGATGTATGTTGTTTCATTTTGGCTACTTAGATCACACTGAAATAAATCCTGGCAACTACCAGGGCAGAAAAAGTTCTCCTTAAAAGACCGCTTAGCCCCTCCCCAATGCCCTCAAAAGAGAATCCTTTCAATAAACTGAGTGCAAACCGTCTTTGTGATGTTCAAAGAAGGAAGCTCTCCAGGTGGGAGTCCTCTTTAGCTGATAGCAAAATGGCACTCAGCTCAAAGCTTGGACAGGTTCAAAGCAATCTGGAGCTGTTGGCAGTAACACGAACTGCTATGTAGGGTAAGTTTGCTCAGGCACAAAACTTAAGACTTGTCTGTGTCTTCGTTCATTTTAGGGATCCTGAATGCATTCAGCCACTGTAGTTTCTGGTATAAACTGATTGGATCTGCTTCTCCCAGTCTAAGGTGAAAATTGTAACTCAAGCTGCAATCCTATACCTATTTGCCTTGTATCAAACCTTATTGAAATGAATGATGCTTACTTCTGAGTAGATGCGTAACAGATCGTGCTGTTTGTTGTCTACCCTGCTATTTGTACCTTTCAAATGCCCCATCACACATACGTATTTTTTTAAAATATATAAATTTTATTTATTTATTTATTTTAAATTATTTAAATCATTTTAACACAACTCTTCAGTTGAAAAAGGCTCCCAGAGCAGTTTACAAAAAATATCAGTGATAAGACCAGTCCCCGCCTTCAGGTTTACTCTCTAAAAGACAAATCACAAAAGGAAAGGTGACTGAGAGGAGTGGAGGGGCAAAGCAGCCTCTTAGTTCTGCATTCTTATTTTATTTTTAAACAAAGCTTAAAATATAAATCAGGAGGGTTGGGGAGAGGCCTGAGCAGCGGGCAGAGAGGCCTAAGGGCCAAAGGTAGCAAAGAGAGAAAAGGCAGAGCTGCCTCTGACAACCCTGGACCCGTTTCCAAGATGCAAAGTCAGAGGTCTAGGGGCAAGAATGGGGCAGGGTAGGAAAAGTTAAGGAGCATTTGCCCTTGTGACAAATACCAGCTGGAGACGGACTCCCACCGTGGCTGTTTTGACAGCCCAAATTCACTGGCTTGCGCAATATCTCTGTCTTGTTAAAGGTAATTACAGTTCTTCCTGTGTAATGAGATGGTTTTTAAAGGCCATTCAAAAGAAATTTTCTATAATGAGGTTAAGGGTTTTATGGTGTTATACATCAAGGGAGCTGGTAATTGGTCGGATCCAGGAAGCGCCCTGAAGAAGAGAGATAGCGGGCTTCATGAATACGGTGTTGAAATCACAGGCACCAAAATGGGAGCTTTTCCTTTTTCTCCCTTTCGGCTTAGCCTCCTTTGGAAGAAAGAAACAAAAGACAAGGGGATAAAGGGGTGGGGTGGGAAGGAGGGACAGGAAATGGCTTTCTCTCAAGTAGTTTGTGATGCTATATAATAAAAAGCAAACTCTCCTAGCAATTTGCTCAGCAGCTGTTAAGGGAAACTAGCTGGCACCAACACGGATCCAGTCCCACACTTGAAGGGGCTCTGATGGACTCTTGTCTATACCCACAGGAGGTTTCACCTAATGGTGGTGAAAGCTGGCGCTGGGGAGTCACAATTAAAACTTCCCACAATACCTCAGTGCAGCAGTTGGCAGCCTTTTGGTGCCAGTGGGCTGCATTTGACCCCTAGGTCTGGGGCTCCCCACTCCTTACTGTAATATCTGGGGACCAGTGAATTTGAACTGACCCCATTCCTTTATTATGTCTCCCCAGTGTGAATTCAGTGAATTCCTCCAGCAAAGCGCATACTTTGCCCAAAGAAGAAGCATTGGGGGGGGGGGGAAGATGTTGTCCCCACATTCAAAAGGGGGGGGGGGAGACATAGGGAGCTACCAAACAGTCAGCTTGATGTCAATACCAGGAAAGGGCCTAGAACAGATAATTAAACAGTTGTTCTGGGAGCATTTAGAAAAGGATGCTGTGATTACTAAGACCCAGCATAGGTTTTTCAAAAACATGCCAGGCTGGGCAAATCTCATTCTTTTCTGATAGAATTACAAGCTTGGTGGATCAGTGGGAAGCTGTGGATGTAGTTTATCTTGATTTCAGTAAAGCTTTTGACAAATTCCCCCATGATATTATTGTGGAGAAGCTGGTAAAATATGGGCTTGATGCGATTAGTGTTAGGTGGATTTGACTGACTAAGACTCCCAAATACTCCCTGATGGTTCCTCATTACCCTGGAAAAAGTGACAAGTGGGATGCCACAGGGCTTTGTCTTGGGTCCATTGTTGTTCAACATCTTTATAAACAGCTTGAATGAAAGAACTGAGGGTATGCACATCCAATTTGCAGATAACACTAACGGGAAGGATATCCAATACCACTGAAGACTGAATGGGGATTCAAGATGGCCCTAACAGATTGGAGAACTGGGCCAAAGCAAAATGAATTTCAATAGGGACAAATGTCAGGTTCTACACTTAGGCAGAAATAACCAGCTGCAAAAATATAGAATGCGGAAGATCTGGCTTGCCAGTAGTACACATGAATAGGATTTAAGGGTCTTAGTCAACCACAAGATTGAAAGCAGTCAACAGTGTGATGCAGCAGCAAAAAAAGCAAGTGCTATTCTAAGCTGCATCAACAGAAGTAGTGTTCAGATCAAGGGGAGTAATAGTACCACTTTATTCTGCCAACACAATTTAAGAAGGTTATTGACAAACTGGAACATGTGCAGAGGAGGGTGACCAAAATGTTAAAGGGTCTGAAAAGCAAGTCTTATGAGGAATAGTTGAGGAAGCTGAGTATGCTTAGTCCAGAGATGGCATAACTGATAAAGGATGCTGTTGTGAATCTGGGAGAAGTGAATGGAATTATGAACAGAAACATTAATAAACCACTGAAAATGGCAAAGCTGAGAGAGAAAGGTCCTTGGGTACAAGCTGAAGTGAACACAGAAGAAAAAGCTCCCAAGATTTTGGTGATTGGCTTGGAAAAAGAATGGGGGAAATGGGGGGTGGGGGGAGAGAGAGAGAGAGAGACTTTTCCTTCTCTCTTTAAACCAGGATACAGAATCATCGCCGACAGGAAATGGGTCTGGAATATATGAAACTGGGTATGAATCAACGAAGATATAACAAATAATTATTGACAACCACACTGTCAGAATTTGTTGGAACCCTGGGAGTTCCTCCAATCATATAAGATTGGAGAAGGACTATGATTGACACTTAATCATAATAAAAATTGAAGAGCTTTTTTTTGGACTTTTTGGACAGTAGCACAGCCAGATGTTATCCTGGAGTGCACACTCTGAATATTTTGAATAATTTTTACATACATAATTGGCAGACAAGGAATTGGAAGCCCTACTTATTTCCTTTTCTTAAGTTCCTTTTCTAACTTACTTTTCTATGATTTTCTTTTTTCATTAACTCTGTTTATATTTATGCTTTGTTTTGCAATTTGAAGTTCTCTGCCTTGGATTAAGGAAGATACACACAGGAAAGTGAGGGACAGAAGATGCAAGGCCTGGCCTGGGGGCACGGCAGAGAGGCTCTCCCAGGTGGGAGGCTGAGGGCAGAGGGGGAAGCGCCCAGGGGAGAGGGGGAAGGGCTCACTCTTCTGTGGGTGGAATAAGGGTTAAGATTTAATTTTTAATTTTGAGAGAGGGCATTGTAAGTTCCCTTTGTTCTTCTCTTCTTTCTCTTTTCCTTCCTTTCCTTATTTTCACTTTTTTTTCTCACCCCCCCCCCCCCAGATTAGAGTGGTTTTTATGGTATTTTATGCTGAAAACTTTTAATAAAAATTGATTTTTTAAACAAAAGAATCATTTCTGCCTCAGATCATGAAGGCAGAACATAGCCATTCTGGCTAGTAGCCAATGATGGCCTTTGTCCTTCATGTATTAAATACCATTTAATTTACTCTGCAATGGAATTGTGGCATTAGCTTCTGAAACAGCATGTGTTAACAAACTTGCCATAACAGCTTTTTTCTTTTACAATAAAATAAAATTAATAAGAATGTTTATTCACACAACGGACTTGGTGGAACAGCTGCAACCAACACCAGTTACATGGGGCGGGAGAGAGAGAAGCAGCGTCTCAAACAGGCACATGGATTAACTTGCATGTGCATCAGAATCAAGGTCTGCCCACTCCTCCTGCTCAGAAATTATCAGTTGCTATTATTTCATTTGTGCCTTTTATTTCTATCCAGTTCTTCTTCCCAAGAGAGCCTAGATGCAGAAGAGACCTGAACCCTGAAGCTCTAGCGCATGCATGCACACACAAATGTACATCTATTCATCATGCTGAGAGACATGTAAAAAAGCAATTAATTAATTCATCATTATTATTTACAATACAGAATGAGATATGTAAAAAAAGAAGCAACATCACTGCTGAAAAGCATCCAGGGACCCAGGCAGTGCAGCTGGGACACCTCAACCCCTGCCCAGCCTGGAAGGCTTCCAGGATGAGGCCAGCTGGTGGCTGTTGATGCCATCACCAAGCCAGACCAGGTGGTTGAGTAGGGCAAGCTCATCATTTTTTCCTTATTAGGTTATGATGTGAAACAAAAAATAAGTCCCCACACACCCTGCCACAAACATTTGTTTCTCATGTGCCCATTTGTCCATTCCTTCCCATTTCTACATTAATTTGTATTTTTTTTCAAAAAAAAGTTCAATAATTTGTATTTAAACAATCATATTTAAGTAAGCATTTAAACACAGTGTTGTATTTAATTGTGCATTCTTATCTCAGTGTAGACGTTTTCCAAATGCATTTTATCCTTTTCTTCTTCAAATTGGACTCAGTTTTGTTGAGCTGGGAGCTGCATTGCAAAATTTAGAGAAGGCTGAACTGTAATGTTGATACCATCCTAATTCATGCATTAGTCCAGGTTGTGTAATTTAGGTTGGTTCCCTTATAGTTGTGGACCAAACCAAGTTTCCCTCTGTCCCTATTCAGTTTGCATTTAAAGGCAAATCTACCTAATTCATACTTTCCAAAGAAACACACAAACTGAAACACCTGGCCTGCAAAATTTGCTCTGCTCTGGATTTTGCAATGCAATTCTCCAGTCAGGCAATGTGCAGAAAAATGCAAAAACATGAAAATCACATATTAGTAAAACTAACATGCACAAATGTGTACAGTACATTATTCAGGACTTCATTTTTTTAAAAAAATGTTTGCTAGGAGAAATTCACCCTAATATGCTGATGAATTTTCTTTTTTTAAAAAAAAATCAATGCTCTTTATTGGTTTCATTAGATATTACAACTCTTTCATTCATCATAAAAAACATCATAGAATACAAAAAAGAAAAATAATGGAAAAACAGCCATACATAATAAAAATATTCAAGACCATATATCTCCATAACTTTAAATCATAAATAAATAAATGATCTTATACTTTTCAAATATGACTTCCATCTACCTCATTGCAGGTCCTTTCTTCCTTTTTTAACTGCATCCTTTTTCACCTTATCAATCATCAATATTATATAAAATACATTATCCGTCTGTTATATAATTTGTAAAAATTAGTCGAAGCACACTAAAGATTTTATTTTGGAGCAATTTTTTTTAAGAACTCTCTATAGCACTCCCATTCATTTATGAACTTTTGGTTTGTTTGATTCCTGATTATTTCTGTCATCTTTGCAAGTTCCAAATACTCAAAAGAGTTTTATCTGCCATTCTTCTCTCATTGGAGTTTTCTCTCCCTTCCAGTCCTTAGCAATCAACATTCTCGCTTGTTGTGTACAGGACTACCCTTCTCTTATCACTTGGGATATCTGTTGTCAAAATGCCTAGAAGGAAGGCTTCCAGGTTTTTGTGGGGGTTTTTTGCAAATGTTTGTTTAAACATTTTTTTAATTCCTCATAAATGAGATCCCTTTTTTTTGTACACCCCCACCAGATTATTCCCTCAGCCTGCTTGCACCTCCAGCGTATGTCTGAATTTGTTTTGTTCATTTTTGCCAATTTGCTGGGGGTCATGTACCATCTATAAAATATTTTCATGAAGTTTTCCTTTAATGTGTAACAAGCAGTAAACTTCAGATCTCTAGTCCATAATTTTTCCCAAGCAGCCATCTGAATGGTATGCCCAAAATCCTTTAACCATTTGATCATTGCTTCTTTAATTTCTTCCTCTTTTACTTCCCAGTCTAGACTCCTGTCTATACATTTTAGATAATAATTTCATTTTATTTTGTATTACCGTATTTTTCACTCCATAAGATGCACCTGACCATAAGGCACACCTAGTTTTTAGAGGGGGAATTCAAGGAAAAAAATATTATTTAAAGGGAGCGCTGAGCAGAGCCTGTCTGCATCCCAGGCTCTGCTCAGCACTCCCTTTCACGAGCCGCATGGAGCGTGTGTGCGGCGCTTGCAGGCTTTTCCCCGAGGAGGGAGAAGGGGCTGCCCTTCTCCCTCCTTGGGGAAAAACCCCCAAGAGCCACACACACACTCTGCGCAGCTCTTCAAAGGGAGTGCGGCTCTTGGGGGCTTTTGCAGGAGGTGGGGGAAGTGAGAGAGCCTTGCTCTGTCCCTTCCCGCAAAAGCCAGGGATAGCCACGCGAAGCCTCCGCAGGGCAGCGGGATGAAAGCTCCCCCCCCCAGCCCCAAAGAGCAGCTCAGGGAGAAGCGGGACAGGCTGCGAGAAGCCTTCCCGCTGCTCCCAGAGCTTGTCAGGGCTGGCGGGGGAAACCCGGGTCCCCCCCCCCCCAGTTCCAGGGACCACACATTCACTCCATAAGACGCACAGACATTTCCCCTTAATTTTTAAGAGGGAAAAAAGTGCGTCTTATGGAGTGAAAAATACGGTAAGTCATTTTCCAACCTTGAAACTTCTGTTGCAAATCCTTTTCTTCTATCTGATTTTAAAATGTCTTTTATTTGATGGTACTGCAGCCAATCTGTGAAATGATGTCTGATTTCTTCAAACTTTCTCAATTTTAACTGGTTTTCTTCCTCCTCTAATATTTCTTTATAGGTTGCCCAGTTTCCCCCAATATTTTTCCTCTTTACTGAAATGGCCTCTAGGGGGGATAACCACCAAGGTGTTTTTTGTTCTAATAGGTTTTTATACCTATCCCACACTGTATATAATGATTTCCTTATTATGTGATGCAGAAAGCTCCTGTGTACTTTGACGTTTTCATAGCCTAAATAAGCATGCCATACAAATCTGTTGTCCCATCCCTCCAAATCCAATAAATCTGTATTCAGCAAAATTATCCACTCTTTTATCCAACATAGGCAGGATGCTTTATAGTAAAGTTTCAAGTCTGGCAATGTGCTGATGAATTTTCATGAGGGTCTTAACAACAACAATAGCAAAGTGATCCGAAGTGTTTTATATGGATTACCTCTTGGTTAACCAGTTTCCTGAGATTCCTGCCAAGGTAGCTGGTTTTTGTGTAGCAACAGGATTTTTGTTGGCACAGGATCTTGTCTTAATTTTAAAATTATTAACACCTTATGCTGCTCTTCATAGAATCATAGAATCATAGAGTTGGAAGAGACCACAAGGGCCATCGAGTCCAACCCCCTGCCAAGCAGGAAACACCATCAGAGCACTCCTGACATATGGTTGTCAAGCCTCTGCTTAAAGACCTCCAAAGAAGGAGACTCCACCACACTCCTTGGCAGCAAATTCCACTGTCGAACAGCTCTTACTGTCAGGAAGTTCTTCCTAATGTTTAGGTGGAATCTTCTTTCTTGTAGTTTGGATCCATTGCTCCGTGTCCGCTTCTCTGGAGCAGCAGAAAACAACCTTTCTCCCTCCTCTATATGACATCCTTTTATATATTTGAACATGGCTATCATATCACCCCTTAACCTCCTCTTCTCCAGGCTAAACATGCCCAGCTCCCTTAGCCGTTCCTCATAAGGCATCTTTTCCAGGCCTTTGACCATTTTGGTTGCCCTCCTCTGGACACGTTCCAGTTTGTCAGTGTCCTTCTTGAACTGTGGTGCCCAGAACTGGACACAGTACTCCAGGTGAGGTCTGACCAGAGCAGAATACAGTGGCACTATTACTTCCCTTGATCTAGATGCTATAATCCTATTGATGCAGCCCAGAATTGCATTGGCTTTTTTAGCTGCCGCGTCACACTGCCGTGTCATTCTTTTAGTATTTCATTTAGTATCATATTTATCGCTGTTTTATATTCTATGTTGTTTTTAATTTTATATTTAATGCATTATGTTGGGTTTTATGCATTCCGCTTTCTTCCTCCCTTCTCTGCTGGCCATTGACTTGCTTTGATGGCGCCATGTGTGCAGAGACTGCTGAAATGTGCAAGGCTTGAACACAGTTCACCACAAAAAGGACAAAGCCACAGCTGTGCTCTCCCCATTATTATCTGCTGGCCATGCAGTCCACAGGAGGTTGCCCATCAGGGAATGTGGTTCCTTTAGTTTCAGAAAAACCTTCAACATGCATCTGAGAATGTGCAGAATGCTCAGGGAAGGGAATACATATTTTAAGTACATAACTTGGTTTGTTGTGCTGAAGGATTCCCTAAATCTCTGGGGCCAACTAAGAAATACCAAGAAAGCAGTCAAAGCCTAAGGCTAACAAGGGGTGAGCAGCCATGACAGCTGTGCTCTGTGTCCACAGTCAGAGGCAGTACTGCTTCTGAACTCCAATTGCTGGAAACCATCTGAGGGGAGAGATGTTCCTGTGGGTCCTGCTTGCGGGTTTCCCAGAGGCATCTGGTTGGCCACTGTCAGAAGAGGATGCTGGACTAGACGGGCTGTTGCCCTGATTCGGCAGGGCTCTTCCTTTGCCACCTTGTGAGGTTCTACTTATGTTCTTATATCCTTAACTGTCATGGCTTCCTCCAATGCTAGCCTTCTTCAGATATTTGTAGGGATGTCTAATGGATGGTGGTGCAAGCTTATTTTTTTCTGCTTCAGAGGGTAGGACCCAAGTCAGTGGCTTCAAGTTACGAGAAAGGGGATTCTGATTAAACACCAGGAAGAACTTTCTGACAGGAGAGCTGTTCAACGATGGGATGGACTCCCTCAGGAGGTGGTGGACTCTCCTTCCTTAGAGGTTTTAAGGAGAGGGGTGTCTTGCTGTAGCATAACAAGGCGTGAAGTTAAACTGCTGCATTAGCAGCAGGGCACAAACCTAGGTAGTGCATATGGGGGTCCTGGGCTACCCAGATGACAAGAACCCCCGCTCGGCCTCGCTTATGTGGTCCAAAGGAAAGTAGAGCAAGATGTTTGGCACCTGCTTAGCTTCAGGAGTTGCCAAAAGGAGGCAAACAAGATGCCATCCAACCATCTTAGGGACTCTACCCTAGATTTGTGCAGGGTGTCCCCCTTAGCTGCGTAATGAGCACAGTGAGTGTTTGCAGTAGCCAGGCCCTGAGCACTCTGAGTATTTGCAGGGACCAAGCCCAGGCCATGTTTGCCTTGGGGGAATTAGGTGCAGGCCAGCAGGCATGGTCAGATGAGGTGATGCGCTGCCTGTGGAGGCAAGCTCAGGAGGACTATATAAGGCCTGTATTTCAGCCCTGGTCTTTGCCACAGCAACATGGATTCGTGCCAGGCCTGCGTGCCTGCGCCAGCTGGAAGGTGTATCTTCAGCATTTAGAAATGTCCCCCTCTTTGCTGTTTTCAAAACAATCTTCTCCCTTTTCTCCCTCTGACTCCTTATCATTGTCCCACCCCCAATCCCTGAGCAATGAGCCGCCTTCTTTTGATGGTTCTCCAGCTGGTTCCTCCCACTATTCCTCTGTGTTCAACCAGTCCATGACATTTTATATATCACACATCCTCCACAATAAGTCCAGGGCAGTGGGCAACCCGGTAAAAATACCATCATTTACAACAGGGGGGCCACATGTTACATGGGGAGGAGAAAGGCAAGAGGGGGTGGGGCAACAAGTGTAAATATTACCTTCGTATAGAAGTCTGGTTTCATAGAATTGTAGGGTTGGCAGGGGCATCTCCTAGTCCAACCCTCTGCAATGCAGGAATCTTTTTGCCCCATGTGGGGCTCGAACCCATGACCCCAAAATTAAGACATAGCTGTCCCTGTGTGTTTCAACACACACTCTCTACCTTCCAGCCCAGCCAGGTAAGGACAACCAAAGGATTGTGTGAAACAAAGCCAGTGAGGGGTGTGACCAGGGCAAAAAGGGTGTGGTGAGGATTCTGAGGGCCAAAGAGAGAGCTTTGGAGGGCCACATTTGGGCTGCAATGGGCTGGGTCTGGGCAGACTTTCGCAGCAGTGTTCTCTAAATATGGTAAAGAACACAGCACATGCTTGAACTTCAGCCAACTGAAATTATGCAGGAGATGTGTTTTTAAACTGGGAAATTACAACATTCTCTTTCAGCACTAATGTGCCTTGCTGAAACATAAACACGGATGACATGGGAAGAAAGCCGTCACTTTTCAATACCTCCAAAGAGAGCATGTCAAAAAGTTACTGCAACATTGCAAAATTATCCACAGCTGCAACTCTCTCTCAGACCCCCCACTCCCATATTCATTGAAATTTTAATTGCAAACATTCAAATCTCATCTAATTTAAATGATTTAGAGTCATGAATTAAATCTTGGCAAACCCAACTCCTTTTGCAGGTGATTCAGTTAGCAGAGCCAAGGAGGGCAGGGGAGACCACCCATGTCGAACCAGTTTCTGGGGGCAGGTGGCCCACCTTTGGGAAGTGGGCCAGGTGGGCATCCTCCAAGGGTGAACTGTTATTCCATTTGACATCTTTGGGCAGGGATGGGGGACCTCAGAGGCTTCTCTATCTGACCCGCTCCTTACCCCAGACCACACCTCTCCCTTCTTCACATCTTGTGTGGGTGTTTTTGCCTGGCTCGAATGCATCTTTGAAGTCTGACAATGGTTCTTTCTTGCATGAAGGGGGGGGGGCATGTAAAAACCAGCTTATTGTATAGAGCTTACATTTACATCTGCTGCCCCACGTGTTTTGTTCCCTGCCCCTGTGCACCACTTGCACAAGGCCCCCCAAGGCAATGTGGTCCCCAGGCTGTAAAAGGTTCCCCACCCCTGCCCTGGACCAAAGACTATTTCTCTGCAATGGAGTCATCACATCACAGTGGCAGTTGGTGGGAAAGTCTGCACTGGGTAGATTATATAAACCTAGAGGCAGGGCTTTTTTCCAGCCAGAAATCACTGGAACTCAGTTCCAGCACCTCTCAGGTGGGTGCCGTTGCCATTATGAGAGAATAAGGAAAGTGTTCATGGTGAGTTCCAGCCCCTCTTTTTCTAAAAAAAATAGCACTGCCTATAGGTTAGTAGGTAAAGGTAAAGGGTAAAGGGACCCCTGACTATTAGGTCCAGTTGTGACCGACTCTGGGGTTGCGACGCTCATCTCGCTTTATTGGCCGAGGGAGCCGGCTTCCAGCTTCCGGGTCATGTGGCCAGCAGGACTAAGCTGCTTCTGGCGAACCAGAGCAGCGCACGGAAATGGGGTTTACCTTCCCGCTGGAGCAGTACCTATTTATCTACTTGCACTTTGACGTGCTTTCGAACTGCTAGGTTGGCAGGAGCAGGGACTGGGCAACGGGAGCTCACTCATCATGGGGATTCGAACCGCCGACCTTCTGATCGGCAAGCCCTAGGCTCTGTGGTTTAACCCACAGTGCCACCCGCGTCCCTATAGGTTAGTAACTAACACAAAAGCTACCTCTTGGCTTGCACAGCGCTCAGTGGATGAGGCTGTTGGAGGGTCTTGCTGAAGAGAGAAGTACAATGCCCTCTTTTGAGTCATCTTGCTACTGCTGTTGCCTCCCTGAACCTGTACTGGCCATGATGAACTGCTGCCACCACCCCAATTTGGGAAGGGTCACCGAACACAGGGCATGGGTACAATGGAGGGAACATCCTATACCAAGTCAGACCGTTGATCCATTTAGCTCAGTATTGTCCACACGGATGGGCAGCAGCTCTCCAGGGTTTCAGGCAGGGGGTCACTTCCAGCCCTATCTGCAGATGTCAGGTACCTGGGACCTCCTGCATGCAAAGCATACGCTCTTATAGTGAAGTACAGTCCTTCATCCTGACACAAGGTAGTGACAGCTCCAGGTTTTTTGGGGTGGGCACTGGTGCAAGTCACTCAACATAGGTGTCCTTTCTCCACTAAGTCATGCTCTTCAATGCAGCAGGTCCTGGGAGCTCTCACCTGTGGGGTCCTGGGACATGGGCCCTTGGCAGATGCCTGGCTCCGCCATCCCTTGGCACCAGCCCTGACATTAAGGCCTGAAGCAGACAAGATCTTCTCAATTGCACAGGAAGAACCAGCCGATATCTTGCATGAAAAGAGTTATATCAGGAGCCCAAGCAAACTTAAATCAAGTGCTCTGGATAAATGTTCCATTCAGAAACTGGCTCACTTTGTGGTGTTTGTAAGCTGCTTACACTCTACTTGACATAATGTTCTCTCCATGCTTCCTGCAACTGACCTCAGGTAGAAAATTTATGAAGGCCAACAAAGTTTTCAGAAGACGACTGCAGCGTTTGAATGCTGCAAAGCATCCCAAGAGGGAAGAGGAAGAAACACAACTAGAATTGCATCTGGAACCAAGTTTAGAGAGAGAGAGAGATGTTGGGATAAAAGAGCTACTACTTCATTGGTGGAGAGATTTTTGTAAAAACAAAAACAAAAATGCAATATTTATAGTCCACTTTTCATTGAGTGTTTTCAATCCCCAGCGTGAGGAGCCAAATAAGAAAAAATAAGCAAATATACAAACATTACAAAATCATGCAATTACAAAATAATGGCAGCCTGCTCCCTTCCTCTGTCTCTCACACAAAGAGGACCCCACTGTCTGCCAAAGGACTCTCACTCGGTGGCTTCTGAGTAACTTAACATCTTCCCACCCCCTGCTGTGGGAAGGGCAGATCCAATGTGTCCTATGGCCCTTGAGATGCTTTCCCAGGGACAAAAGAATCTCACCTCAGAGGAAGGGCATGCAAACTTTCTTTGCATGCAGAAAGTTCTAAGTTCTATCCCTGGCATCTCTAAGAACATAAAGGGATAACGGGAGCCTGCTGGATCAGGTCAATGGCCCCCCCCAGTCCACACCCTGTTCTGCTGGGGTTCTCCTTGCAGGTTCCCCACAGGCACTGGGGAGGCCACTGGGAGAACAGGGTGTGGACTGGGGGGGCCATTTTGACTGGGACACCACAGATTTAAAGAAGCCATCCCAGCTTCTGATTGGATCCCAAAATGTCCTGGGATTCACACATCCTCCCTTAGGCAGCCACCACCAAGAAGTGGTGTCTTTTTAAACTGAGTGGGAAAAGAAGATGGCTGCCGTGGCTTCTGGAATAAGTTGGGCTCTATTCCAAAGAGAGCGCACGGCAGGGAAGAGAGGACAGCTCTCTGCTTTGCCTTGCCCAGCCCTGGAGCATGCAGGGTGCATGGCCCTGGGGATCCATGAGCCCAGTGCTGCTTCGCCCACAGTTGCAGAGAAAGGCAGCGGCAGCATACATCAAGTTGTGAATCTTGTAGGCAGCAGGGGCAAGGAGAGCAGCGGAGACAGTGCCACAGTTTGCCGAGTGGCAGTGGAAAGGTGCACTCCTTGGCAGTGGTGGTGGTGCCCTCCACTGCTGCCTGATGGGGTGCATGCCCACCTCCCAGCTCAGGGTGGCAGTGGCTCCTTCCTGGGCAGCAGGTGGTGCAGCCTCGGTTTGGTGGTGGGTGGAGAGCGAGGCACTGAGATGCTGGGTGGGGAGACCAGCTGCAGTGGGTGCAGCTTCATGTTGCCCGGCCTCCGTGCGGCTGGAGAGCTCCATGGGTACAGCTTACCCGAGGGATCCGCAAGCCCAGCACCACTTCACCCACAGCCAGGGAGGAAGGCAGTGGAGCTGCACGGAGAGGTACTGCATAAGTGGTGGATGAGTTTCCTTCCTTGGAGGGTTTTAAGCAGCGGCTGGATGCCCATCTGTCATGTTTGATCTAGTTCAGATTCCCTTCCTGCTCTACAATTCTATGATCCTAAGCCATGGCAGTTAATGTGGTACAATTGTGCTTCAGATATATGGTGTGTCTGTGTTGGATGATGATAGCGAACCTCCAAAATGTTTCTGTATGTGGGGAGCTAATGTCTTATTATAACAATAAATGTATGTTTCAAAGTACATTCAACATTCATTTTTAAAAGGTCACATTCGCAGTCTACATTTACAGGTAGATGTTATTTTGCTTTTCCAACATTTAATAATACATTGCCAGTTCATAAGCACAAAATTGTATTGTTTGCCTGCCTTCTTTAGACCTCATATAATGAGATAATTTAGCTAAAATGGCAATAATCATGTATTTTTTTTGCTTCATGACTTATTGTGGGGACATTTTCTGATCTCCATTGTTTATAATAAAGAATTTTCACTGCATTGACTATATATGATCAAATATTTTCATGGCTTCTCAGATTAATTTCACCCAGACCCATTGAAAAAAGCCTTACACAAATGGTATTAGGGGAAACTCTGAGCCACATCACAATGTAGTACAACTATACATGGCATGGAGAAAATGGATAGAGAACATTTTTCTCTCCCTAGAATGGTGGAGTTGGAAGGGACTCGGAGGCTCGCTCTGTCCAGCTCCCCGCAAGGCAGGAATCTCATCATCTGAGGCCCTTTCAGAGTTTGCGCCCGGCATCTTTATTACATATCTTTAGGTGGCAGGTGAAAACATTCTTCTTCAGCTAGGCCTTTGGCTTTTAACTATCTGTGGCCTTTTTGTGGGGGTGGGATGCTTTAATCTTGGGTTGTTGTTTAGAATTGTCCATTAGATCTTTTTTTAAAAAAATGCAGGTTTGTGTGTGTGTTTAAAATATTGTAAGTTGCTTTGAATTGCCATGGCAAAAAGTGACTAATAAAATTGACTAAGAATATTTTTGCTGTGGAGCCCAAACAAATTTTCCCTGGGAAGGGGCCCCACATGGTGGGGGGACACCATTTCCGTGTCCCTTTGGCCCCAGCATCCTCCAAGGATGTGTCAAAACACAACAGATCACTCTCAAATCACAAACAGACACACAAAGTGCCACAAGGCAATGCTAGGCTACTAGATCTCAAACTCTTTCCGTAAAACAGCCACCACCCTGTGCTGGAAGCCAAGCAGCCTGACTCTTATTTTATTCTGGACAAAGAGTTACTTGCTTATTTTGAAACAAGACTAACTGGTGCAGATCAGAGGAATTTAAAGGAGCAGTGCTTTTTTTCTAAAAAAAAAAAAGTTTAGGGGTACTCTCATTTTCCTACTCATATTGAAATACTGCCCCTCAATGAGGCCAAACTTAGAATCATAAAAAGTTTAGGGGTATGCACCCCCCCGCATCCTCCCCCCAGAAAAAAGCACCATATAGGAGCATTTGTTTCCCTGTTGCTTGGGGCTCCTGCAATCCAGGGAATCAATGAGCTCAGGTGTTTCATAAAGGGAAAACTCACCAGGGAGACCTGCATGTTTGGGGGTGAGATGGGCTCCTTTCTTACTCCCACACCTGTGCCAGCCGCCTCATTCAGTCCAAGGTGTCTGGGATGGCAGGTGACTCGAGAGCCTGGGGAAGTGGGGTGGAGTGACTGGAGTGAAAGGCAGCTCTTAGCATCAGATAAGCTTTTTGCATTATGTGAAAACCTTCCCTGGTACACTCATTTTTTGAAAAATAACCTTTTTTGTCTCAGTATATGGTGAATACATATAAAAGGGAAATTTACATTTGTCTCTTCTATAAGTCTCTAAAGAAATTTGGGGTAAGTAACATCTAATTGGTTGAATTTTTTTCTGGATGTAATTGAGAGCCTTCTGATCCTTTTAGCAATAGGTTTAGGTTTTCGTATATCTCGCAAGTCAGGTGCACTCTCTTGCTTTCCTCTTGTGCTCTCATTTCTTATGATGGTACTTTCCACTTTCCTGTCTGTACCTTATCACAAATAAAATTCAATAAAAATACTTTTTAAAAATAAAGATATGAGCTCTTCCCTGGCCCTTGTGAACAGAGTGATGTTGGGAGCCCAGTTCTGGCACACCGTTTATTCGCTTCCCAGCACTGGCCTTGAGAAGTGGCCATTGGCTCATTCACACATTATGCGGAAGACAGGGACAAGTGGTCTCTACACTTTGGGACTCCCCCCCCCCTTTTACTATTTTTTTGTAAAAAAAATTTATAATTTCTATATGGCAGACAAGATTTTCCTTTAGGCCTATGGCTTATCCTTTGGGAATACCAGTTTATAAGCTACCTGCATTAATTTCCAATCTATCCCAATGTCCATTGATACAATTGCTGGAATGCACCTGGAGACAGGCAACAGCTGATTCAGGTGTGTCCAATTAATGCACGACTGCACGCACATGCATCACGGTGACCCAGAAGTGACAGGAAAAGTGGGAAGAATGGAAAGTTTTAAGCTGGGGCCTACTTTGGGGTTGTAGCCATTGTAGGGACTGGACCTCCTCCCACAAGGCCATCTTGGGGCACAAATGGAGCAAAATCATTGGAGTTTGCTACCTCACCCAATTCAGCAGGCGCTGACTGCTCCTCTGATGTGCACACAGGCCTCAAGGTTTTCCTGCAAGTTCTCCTCCATTCAGGAAAGCACCACAATTTCCTCAGGCGCTGGCTGTTTTTCCTGCACGTTCACATATACTTTGGATTCCTTCTGCTGTACCCCTTCTTCCAGAGCAGGCTCCCAGGGAGTGATGGAATTAGTCAGCGGCAGCTCCTCAGCTCCAGCCAGCCCACCCTTCTCCAAGGCACTTTCCTGCTTGTCTCTGCACAGTCCCAGCCCCTCTGCTGCCCATCCACTACCGGATGTCTTTGGCCACCCTTCCCACCTGGGTGCCTGGGTGCCACTGGGCTCCTGGGTCACTTTCAACCTGCTGTAGCATTTCATCCACCAGGGCCCTCATTCAGCTGCTGGCCTCGCCATAGATTCATTTGCTCAAACCACTGTCTCTGCCCTTCTACATTTTCTAAAGCTGCTTGAAGAATGTTAGTATTCCTCCTCCCACTTTGACTAGGCACACCTTGCTGACAGACTCTTCTCCAGGAAACATGGATCCCAACTTCGGACACCAGTATTCACGCCACCCTAATCTCTGAGCAGTACAAGATTCCAGGGGTTCCAGGCATAACATAACATAAACCCAGGGTTTATGTTTCCTTTTGAAAATGAGGCACAGCAGAGATATATGATTTATTTGCAAATATGTACTACCTGAGCCTACAATGGAGGGGTTCTTGGCATTAACTCCCTAAAAGGGTCTTGTTTGTCCCTTGAGTTCAAGCAGAAATCAATCATTGCTCTCAAACATTGCTCTGACTTTGCAGCTTGCTGCTTTACTCTCCTTTCAACTATAAACTCAGGTGTTGCCCTTTCAAGGATCTCTGCCCCACTCATTTGCCATTTCACATAGAACCCCCTTTCCTTTGGTCTCTTGATGGTCCACCAGGGGTCAGCAAACCTTTTCAGCAGGGGGCCGGTCCACTGTCCCTCAGACCTTGTGGGGGGCCAGATGATATTTTGAAGGGGGGGGAGAGAACAAATTCCTATGCCCCACAAACAACCCAGAGATGCATTTTAAATAAAAGAACACAGTCTACTCATGTAAAAACACCAGGCAGGCCCCACAAATAACCCAGAGATGCATTTTAAATAAAAGCACACATTCTACTCATGTAAAAACATGCTGATTCCTGGACTGTCCGTGGGCCGGATTGAGAAGGCAACTGGGCCGCATCCGGCCCCCCGGGCCTTAGTTTGCCTACCTATGACCCAGACAATCACCTCAATGCAGGAAGCTATTTTGTATCATATTTTAAGACTTGCTGGACCCAGGGGTCAGAAGGATCCCGCACACAGCTTACTTACTTCTCCCCAAACTCATAATAGTATGTTTGGCATGTCAGTCAAAAAGGGCTGGCAAGACTGACTGCAATCTCATGAAATATTTAATTATTCCCCTCCTTATGAAGACAGACATTATCGGGGATGAAAGATTTATACCATCAGCTGATTTTTCTTTTCTTTTCAGCGTGCATGTGTGAATATCTGCTTCTCTCCTCTCTTCCACCCCTCTAAAAGATTGGCTCTTTGATCTACCTGCCTATTACTCATCTCTGGCAACATGGGATGTCGGTTCATTATCGCGCCTTCATTTATTTCTCTTGGCATATTTTCTCTGTCTGGTGCATTCATATCTACCTGGATATCTATCACAATGTGCCTGACTATCAATGTCTCGGCAAGGCCATCTATATCGCATCTGGTCTGCAGCTTAGGTCACTGTGTCTTTTGTGACTGAAGAGCATGTCTGCGATAATATCACTGGCTTGCAGGTATTTTTTAAAAAAGCAACCTGTTCCAAGCAGCGTACTCAGGAAGCTGTTATCTTCGAGTCTTCTAGGGAATTTGTATACCTCTCTGTCCAGCATTCAGCGTTCAATCGGCTTACTTCCAGGCAAGGGAGAAATTTGATTCAGTTCACTTTTGCAGGTGACTCTACAAAATCTCCACTCTTTGAAAGAAATATGTGCAGCCATCCTTCAAAATCTGCACTTTCCCATATTTTGCAATACTAGCCAAGTAATGCATATGAAAATGGACATACCAAGGCAAAGTATGGAGAAAAATGCATATATTGGTGAAAATAACCTGCAAAAACACATTATATGGGGGAAACAGTATTGTAAAAGAAATAATAATAATAATAATAATAAATTTTATTTATATCCCGCCCTCCCCAGCCAAAGCCGGGCTCAGGGCGGCTAACAACAATAAAACAGTATAAAAGTATAGCATAAACAACACTCTAAAATCATTCATTATAAAATTAATTAATTCAGGCCACTGGCAACTATTGGGCCAGAGCTCCGCGAAGATTGCCGAGGGAGGGAGTCAGGCTGTGCCCTGGCCAAAGGCCTGGTGGAAGAGCTCTGTCTTGCAGGCCCTGCGGAAAGATGTCAAATCCTGCAGGGCCCTGGTCTCTTGTGACAGAGCGTTCCACCAAATCGGAGCCACAGCCGAAAAAGCCCTGGCTCTAGTTGAGGCCAGCCTAACTTCTCTGTGGCCTGGGACCTTCAAGATGTTTTTATTTGAAGACCGTAAGTTTCTCTGTGGGGCATACCAGGAGAGGCGGTCCCGTAGGTACGAGGGTCCTAGGCCGTATAGGGCTTTAAAGGTTAAAACCAGCACCTTAAACCTGATCCTGTACTCCACCGGGAGCCAGTGCAGCTGGTGTAGCACCGGGTGAATGTGATCTCGCAGCGAAGACCCCGTAAGGAGTCTCGCTGCAGCATTCTGCACCCACTGGAGTTTCTGGGTCAGTCTCAAGGGCAGCCCCACGTATGCATACAGGGAAAAAATTGCACTGGAATGCTGATGAATCCTCATGAGTATATATTGATCTATCAGAAACTGATGTGTCAATGTGGAGAACTGAACTTAAGAGTGAAAAACAGGAGAAACTGAGAGAAAATGACATCTTGTCCTTGTCCTTCTGGGCACTGTTTGGTAGGATAAAGCCCTCTGGCCCCAAGGGACCCCTTTCTTCCTTAACCCCTCAAGCTGGCTGGCAATGAGAGAGAGGCTAGGTAAAATTTGCCTTCACCAAAAATATACCTTTTTATGTTCACCACTACTCTAATTTACCCTAATTTCCGCTAATTTTCTTTGTCTGCTGTGGCTATTCAACCATACCAAACCACCACCATGTTCAGGCAGCAGATCAAGGGTTGCCAACTTTCTTAGGCACATTTGGGTTTTTTAAGTAAGTGTTATGGGTACCACTCCCTCCCCTGGAGCAGCCCCCTTCCTCCCCAAGCAACAGAAGGAAAGAGTAGGATCCAGGATGAACACAAGATGAGCCTACTGGACCAGACCAACCAGATGCCCCAATGGGAAGCCACAAGCAGGATCTGAGCCCAAGAGCAGCCCTCTCCCCTCCTGTGGCTCCCAGCAACTGCCATTCAGAAGCCTCGCTGCCCCCACCCATGGAACTGAAGTGAACATAAGACTGGAATACTAAGAACAGAGAGAAGCCAAAAGTAGCAGATTCATTCAACCCCATACACAAACATGCCCTTTTCCTGCTTGTGTCTCGGATGCAAAAGCACCAGCTTGGATCCCACCATTGAACTGAGGCTCTCGGAGCTGGGAATCTGGCCTCATTCTGCCTGCCTGTCCTCTTCTCCGTGGGTCTGATCTTGCCCAAACTCTGCTTGTTGTGACTGATTCAAAGAGCCAGGGAAGAAGCTGCAACACAGAATCCACTGTGCCATTTAACATGCCATTTAACAGTATGACAGCCTATGATTCCAGCCTCTTAGTGACATATTTACTTTCCCCAGTGGAGCATCCTTTAAAAGATTCAGCATTCTCAGGCATAGGAGACTGCTAATGCCAGAGTCACGCTTGACCTTCTCAGTAAAAGGAGGCAGCCTGGGAGATCCCTGATGGACAGAGAGACAAGGAGGTAGCTTGGGCAGAGGGAGAGCCGGGAGGACCACATTCAACCCCTGGTATATAGGATAAAAATGAATTAAGGGAAACTCA